>NC_045966.1:5005652-5182276 GCF_010909765.2 Amblyraja radiata | reverse complement strand
ATGTTTGAGGTTGTATTGACAAAGTACTTGGTGTTTGTTGCATCAGGGACGTGTGATATTGGCATCGTCCTCCTTTGCGAGTCAGGACACAATCTGCCCAGTCTCACTGTTTCACCATGAACCCTATTTGTAAAAAAAAAGAGCAAATGCCTCAAATTCTCTGCTGGACGTTGAGGAGATGACCACGATTCTCTGTGGTCTTTCCAAATTGTTTTCAGTTTTGAGTTTACAAATGGACTGATGTGTTTTTAAAAAAAACAAAAAAACTCTCTAGTCTTGATTTCCATCTCTCGGGAGTGGACGTGTTATTAACTGTGACACTGTGTACGTGTTTGAAAGAGGCCGAGGGGACAAAAGACTGGGGGAAAATGAATTTGTAGGGTGTTTGAGTTGAATTATTGTCACGTGTACCGAGGTACAGTGAAAAGCTCACATACCTATCTAAAATCCCCTTAGAACATAGAAAAATAGGTGCAGGAGTAGACCATTCGGCCCTTGGAGCCAGCACCGCCATTCAATGTGATCATGGCTGATCATCCACAATCAGTACCCCGTTCCTGCCTTCTCCCCATATCCCCTGACTCCACTATTTTTAAGAGCCCTATCTAGCTCTCTCTTGAAAGCATCCAGAGAACCTGCCTCCACCGCCCTCTGAGGCAGAGAATTCCACAGACTCACCACTCTCTGTGAGAAAAAGTGTTTCCTCGTCTCCGTTCTAAATGGCTGACCCCTTATTCTTAAACTGTGGCCCCTGGTTCTGGACTCCCCCAACATCGGGAACATGTTTCCTGCCTTTAGCGTGTCCAAACCCTTAACAATCTTACATTGGATGTTACATTGAGAGCTTGCGTTTGCAAAAGAGACCACGCCTGGCACTGCCCTTGACACCTGGCATTTACACCTTGTTTCATTGTGTGTCCCTGCAGCTGAATGATCAGGGAATAGACACCTCTGCTACAAGTTAGCTCATCTCAACACCCTGCTCTCGCTCAGTGTCAGCTCGGCTTTGGTGGGGAAGGAGGGGAAAACAAAGGTTGCAAAGGGATTCAAAGGCACACACGTATATGTGTAGGTGGACAAAACTGCTGGAGAAACTCAGCGGGTGAGGCAGCATCTGTGGAGCGACGGAATAGGACCGAGACCCTTCTCCAGGCTGATATGGGGGCATGTGTAGGAAGGTCTGAAGGAGGGTCTCGACCTGAAACGTCACCCATTCCTTCTCTCCTGAGATGCTGCCTGTCCAACGTTTTGTGGACATATGTACAGATTGGTTGTTAAACACTTCAACTCCCCCTCCCATTCCCATTCCCACACTGACCTTTCTGTCCTGGGTCTCCTCCATTGTCAGAGTGAGGCCCAGCGCAAATTGGAGGAACAGCATCTCATATTTCGCTTGGCCAGCTTACACCCCAGCGGTATGAACATTGACTTCTCTAACTTCAAGTAACCCTTGCTTTCCCTCTCTCTCCATCCCCTCCCCCACCCTAGTTCTCCGACTAGTTACACTGACCTCCTGATTACATTTTACTGTTTGTATGCCTCGTTGTCACCTTCCCCTCAGCTGGCACTGGTCCATTCAGCATTTCCTTGATCATCGTCTGCTTCAATCTGTCATTTTCGCACCTTACCCTTCCATATCTCTAGTCTTCTCCTGCCCTAACTCCCAGTCTTAGGAAAGGTCTCGACCCGAAACATTAACCTACAAACCTAAACGTCTTTAGAGTGTGGGAGGAAACCGGAGATCCCGGAGAAAACCCACGCGGTCTCGACCCGAAACGTCACCCATTCCTTGTCTCCAGAGATGCTGCCTGTCCCGCTGAGTTACTCCAGCTTTGTGTGTCTGTCTTCTATCTATTGGAAGCCTTTGCATTCCTCGTTTCCCCCCTCCCGCCCCTCCAAAGATGGGACAAAATGCAATTAAACACGATAGTGACATTCGACTTTCGGAGCCGTTCACATTAACCCTTGCACCGCTAAAGATTTAAAAAAAGAAATGACATTGGCTTTGTACATGGCCAAGTATTTAATAGGCCAAATGCTAAACTGGATCTTTCAACCGGGCTGCAAATGTTGTAGTGTGGCACGTAGCTGAAGCTCATTAAGTGAGAATTTAATTGTTCTGTCTTGACTTCAACGATGCACGTTGTATAATAACAGGGAGGTCACGATGGCGCAGCGGTAGACTTGCTGCCTTACAGCGCTTGCAGCGCCGGAGACCCGGGTTCGATCCCGACTACGGGTGCTGTCTGTACGGAGTTTGTACGTTCTCCCCGTGACGGTGGAGGCAGGTTCTCTGGATGCTTTCAAGAGAGAGCTAGATAGGGCTCTTAAAGATAGCGGAGTCAGGGGATATGGGGAGAAGGCAGGAACGGGGTACTGATTGGGGATGATCAGCCATGATCACATTGAATGGCGGTGCTGGCTCGAAGGGCCGAATGGCCTACTCCTGCACCTATTGTCTATTGTCTATTGTGAGGGCGTGGTTTTTCTCCGAGATCTTTGGTTTCCTCCCACACTCTAAAGACATGCAGGTTTGTAGGTTAATTGACTTGGTGTAAGTGTAAATTCTCCCCAGCGTGTGTGTAGGACAGTGTTAGTGTGCGGGGATCGCTGGTCGGCACTGACTCGTTGGGCCGAAGGGCCTGTTTCCGCGCTGTATCTCAAAACTAAACTCAACTAAAAACAACACAAATAACAGTTTACAATTACTTTTATCCTTCTGTACTGTTTACAGGTTGACAGTCTTGGCTCTTGTGATCAAATTTCATTCATTTAAAATGTTCCTGCCCACATTTATATCGGAAAGTCTCTGTTTAAAAGTTGTCAAAGTGTAATTTTACTTTCCTGCCAGGAGTGATGCTGTGGAATTAATTATGTGTCAATTAGTTCCAGATATTAGACCACAGACACGTATGATCAATGATATTCTACACCCCAACTTTCTGCAATATATGCTATTTGACTCTTCAAATCTTGGAGTCATACAGCGTGGAATTGGAGCACATCGGCCCAACTCGCCCACACTGACCAACATGCCCCATCTACGCTAGTCCCACCTGCCTGCATTTGGCCCATATCCCTCTAAACCTGTCCTAACAATGTACCTGCCTAAATGTCTATTAAACGTTGCGATCATACCTGCCTCAACTACCTCCTCTGGTAGCTCGTTCCACCACCTTTTGTGTAAAAAAAGTCAAACTTCGGGTTCCCGTCCAATCTTTCCCGCCCCCCCTATCCTTAAACGTTTGTCCTCGATTCCCCTACTCTGGGCAATAGACTCTATGCATCTACCCGATCTATTCCTCTCATGATTCTTTAAAACAAAATCTAAATTTAATCTGTTGAATAAGGCAGGTGTGCGTGTATGTGAATGTGTGTACGTGAAATCAGTCTCCATGACAACAAACGTGTGCCTTTAACATTTCCATTGTTTATGGCCAATCTCTGATGGTCACAGATTATCAAGATTTAGTAACTTAACTGGCTGGAAATACACAGCTTGTGACCATTTAGAGCTATGTCCTTTGTGTGGAAAAATAACCATACTATTCGAAATTGGGCTTCTGAATAAAAGTTGTGAGATTAATAGACAATAGACAATAGGTGCAGGAGTACGCCATTCGGCCCTTCGAGTCAGCATCATGGCTGATCATCCCCAATCAGTACCCCGTTCCTGCCTTCTCCCCATATCCCGTGACTCCGCTATTTTGAAGAGCCCTATCTAGCTCTCCCTTGAAAGCATCCAGAGAACCTGCCTCCACCGCCCTCTGAGGCAGAGAATTCCACAGACTCACCACTCTCTGTGAGAAAAAGTGTTTCCTCGTCTCCGTTCTAAATGGCTTAACCCTTATTCCTAAACTGTGGCCCCTGGTTCTGGACTCCCCCAACATCGGGAACATGTTTCCTGCCTCCAGCGTGTCCAAACCCTTAACAATCTTATATATTTCAATGAGATACCCTCTCATCCTTCTAAACTCCAGAGTGTACAAGCCCAGCCGCTCCATTCTCTCAGCATATGACAGTCCCGCCATCCCTGGAATTAACCTTGTAAACCTACGCTGCACTCCCTCAATAGCAAGAATACCTTCCTCAAATTCGGGGACCAAAACTGTACACAATACTCCTGGTGTGGTCTCACTAGGGCTCTGTACAACTGCAGAAGGGGACCTGAGCTATTCGGTTGAACAGGCTGGAACTCTATTCCTTGGAGCACAGGAGGATGAGGGGTGATCTTACAGAGGTGTATAAGATGACGAGAGGAATAAATACATGGTCTTTTACCCTGAGTCGGGGAATCAAGAATCAGAAGACATCGGTTTAAGGTGAGGGGAGAAAGATTTAAAGAAAAAGGAACCATTTTTGCACAAAGGGTGGTGGGTGTGTGGAATGAGGTGCCAGAGGAGGTATTTGAGGCAGGGACTATCACAATTTATCGAGGTACATGGATAGAGGGATATGGGCCAAATGTAAGCAGGTGCGACTAGTGTAGATGGGGCATGTTGGTCAGCTTGGGCAAGTTGGGCCAAAGGTTCTGTTTCCATGCTATACGACTCTATATATATCCATAGATATGCACAGTTGCCGATGTATGTTATTTTACACTTAAATTCCGCATTTATAGTGACACCTAGATGCAAAATAAATAGAACTGCACGATGCCTCAAGAGATGCTGTGATCAGTCCCAGCAAAAGATTTGACAAGTAATATAATAGGAATCTTTTGACCAAGGCGTTGTTCCATTTACCTCCTATCATAAATAAACCTTGAAAGAATTAATATTCAATGGAGAATCCATCAAGAGGGAGGGGGCAGGGTCGTGGGGACAAAGGGGGAGCTGGCGCGGGGGGTCCTTTGTAACTATGTAAACGCCCTTTATGGGCGACTCTTTGCATACCTTGGTAGACAAAAATGCTGGAGAAACTCAGCGGGTGAGGCAGCATCTATGGAGCGAAGGAATAGGTGACGTTTCGGGTCTCGACCCGAAACGTCACCTATTCCTTCGCTCCATAGATGCCGCCTCACCTGCTGAGTTTCTCCAGCATTTTTGTCTACCTTCGGGTCGAGACCCGAAACGTCACCTATTCCTTCGCTCCATAGATGCTGCCTCGCCTGCTTAGTTTCCCCAGCATTTTTGTCTGCCTTCGATTTTTCCAGCATCTGCAGTTCCTCCTTAAGGGCCTGCCCCACGTACCCGAGTTACTCACGAATTCTCCTGAGTTTTCCCCATGATTCAAACTCGGAGAATGTCCGTAGCTAGGCCGTAGTAGTCCGTAGATATACCGTAGCGGCTCGTTATGCCAGCCGTAAATACTCGGGGCATCAGGTAAGTCGGGACATGCTTTTTCCAACATGGTCCACGAGTAAAATGATAGTCGGGAGGAGGAGTTCGTAGATCACAAAAATCTTGATTTCTTTTTAAGGTCCTTTCAACTCGGAAGAGGACTTGGGGAAGTGGGACAGGCCCTTTAAACATTTGCATACCGTGGATATGCAAGCAACAAATCTCACTGTGATTTGTCGCATTTGTGACAATTAAGTGTTCATTCACTCATTCATTTGTAATATTTAGCGGCGTGAAAATGGTAAAGTGGCGCCTGCAGTTCACGTGGTTTACTTGGCATCTCTGTGTGGTATCTCAGCTGCACGGAGGCGGAGAGGAGAGCTCTTCAGCGCGTCGTCCACAGAGCGCAGAGGATTATTGGGACACAGCTACCAGCCTTGGAGGGCATCTACCACACACGGTGCCTCAGGAAGGCCCTCAGCATCCATAAAGACTCCTCACACCCCTGTAACGGACTGTTCGAACTACTTCCCTCCGGCAGACGTTACAAGGCCTTCTACGCCCGAACCTCCAGACTCAGGAACAGCTTCATTCCCAGAGCTATAGCGGCTCTGAACCGGCCCTGCTGAGTGCCCCCCACCCCCCTGGACTGTCTCCCTCGGATGGTCACGTCGCACAGACACATCTGCACTTTAGTCTGTGAACTGTTTTGACTATTTTACTGTTCAAGAAGGAACTGCAGATGCTGGAAGATCGAAGGTACACAGTTAGAGAGGAGGTTGAGTTTCTCCCTGAGTTTCTCCAGCATTTTGTGTACCTTTGACTATTTTACTGTTCTTTTTACAAACCATGTTCTCGGGGTATCTAAATCTAAATGTTATTAGTTATTTAAGTTATGACATCGGATGGAAGCTGCATACCCAAATCTTGTTGTGCTTATGTGCAATGACAATAAAATATATTATTATTATTATTATTATTATAATCAGTGAATCAATTACACTTGCATTGTCAGGACACAAAATGCCGGAGTATATCAGCGGGTCAAAGGCGCCATCTCTGGAGAACATGGATAGGTGACGTCTCAGGTTGGGAACCTTGAATTACAACTGGTTTAGTTTAGAGATACAGCACAGAAACAGGCCCTTCGGCCCACCAAGTCCACGCCGACCAGCGATCCCCGCACATTAACACTATCCTACACACACTAGGGACAATTTTTACACTTGTAACAAGCCAATTAACCTACAAACCTGTACGTCTTAGGAGTGTGGGAGGAAACCGGAGATCTCGGAGAAATCCGTCGCAGGTCACGGGGGAGAACGTGCAAACTCCGTACAGACAGCACCCGTAGTCGGGATCGAACCTGGGTCTCCGGCGCTGCAAGCGCTGTAAGGCAGCAACTCTACCGCTGCTCCACTGTGACCGCCCTAAGCGGATCTTATTGTAGGATCCCGACCCGAAACGTCACCTATCCACTTTCTCCACAGATGCTGCCTGACCCGCTGAGTTACTCCAGCACTCTGTGTCTATCTTTCGTATAAACCAATATCTGATTTTTAAAAAACTATTATTAATAAAAATTAATTCTACCTCCTGTCCCAAGTGGGGGATGGAGGAATTTCAGTAAAATACGTTGACTGAATGAATGAATGAATTGAATGAATGAATTACCTTTATTGTCATTCAGACCTTACGGTCTGAACGAAATTTCGTGCCTGCAGTCATACATACAATCATACATTAATAAACAACACTAAACACAAATTAACACCACCACAGTGTATCCTCCAAGCACCTCCTCACTGTGGTGGAGGCAAAAATCTTAGGGTTACTGTCTCTTCCCTCCTCTTCTCCCTCTGCGCTGAGGCGATTCCCCACCGGGCGATGGCACAAACAGTCCCGCGGCTCACCGCACCCGGCAAACGGGCCGGCTCAAACACCGTGGCCCGGGGTGGTCGAAGCTGCCGCCCTCCAGTCCAGCGTACGCAGCCGCTGGCCTGCGGCTGAACCCAGGACTCAGGTCACCGCCGCCAGAACGCCGTCCCAGCCACCGGAGCACCGTTCCAGCCCCGAGCCGGATCGCCCTCATGTGAGTGCCGTTCCTCCCTCGAGCTGGGCCGCTCCAACGGGAGCGCCGTTATCCCTCGAGCTGGGCCGCCCCGACAGGAGCGCCACAGCCCCGCACGGGAGAGTCTCAGCCCCGCGCCAGGCCGCCCTCACGGGAGCGTCACAGCCCCTCACGGGAGCGCCGTTCCAGCCCTGTGCCGGACCGCCCTCACGGGAGCGAGCCCAGGGCAAGTCCTGACTAGCTCTGCCTCCGGAGTCTCGAGGTCGCCAGCTCCGCCATTAGGCCTCAGCGCAGACGGAGGCAGAGAAGGGGGATACGACAAAAAAGTCGCATTCCCCCGAAGGGAGAGACAGCAAGCCCTTTTTCAACCCCCCCCCCCCCCACATAAACACAACCTAAAAACCAAAATCTTAACTAGATAAAACGAAAAAAAAACAACACAAAAAAGTAAAAACAAACGGACTGCAGGCGAGCTGCAGCCGTTTACCAGCGCCGCCACTTCCGCCGACATTTTTCGTGTTGGAGCAGTGAAGTTTCTGTAGGATTTTTTTGTTTTGTGTAGAGTGTAGATCCTCACACATTAACACTATCCTACACACACTAGGGACAATTTACACATATTTGACAGCCACGGAGGCGCAGCAGTAGAGTTGCTGCCTTACAGCGAATGCAGCGCCGGAGACCCGGGTTCGATCCCGACTACGGGCGCTGTCTGTACGTTCTCCCCGTGACCGGCGTGGGTTTTCTCCGAGATCTTCGGATTCCTCCCACACTCTAAAGACGTACAGGATTGTAGGTGCAACTTGCTTGAGAATCAAGACGGGTCTCCGTACAAGATACCCACTTCAATATCACCTCTCCCAAGGCATCTTCGTTAATACCTCTTCAACAGCCAACAAGGGACCATTGTGGGCTCCACATTTCCTTGGCCACTGGTGCCGGCTCTGATTTGTTCTCATACCTCAAGTTCCCCCCTGCCCCCCCCACCCCCCGTCCCCCGCCCCCGACTCTCAGTCTGAACAAGGGCCATGACCCGAAACGTCACCTGTTATTTGTCCCCAGAGGTGCTGCCTGACCCGCTGAGCTGCCCCAGCGCTCCAACAACGATGGCCCAAGGTACATGATTTTTACGGAGCTCCATTTCAATCTCACCTTTGTGCGGCTCAGAGTGCGCTCCACACGTGGTTAACATGCCCGTTCGTTCACTTTAACCGCACTTTGCAGGGAAACTAATGCGTCTGCACCAGTATTCCCCGTGCAGTGGCTGTGCTCTTAATGAAAAGGAAAATTAAACCGAGCACCAGAGATGCCTACTCTCGGAAACCGCAAAGCTTTCTTCCCACTAATGCTCAGGGAGGCATGTCTGCTGTTGCTATGACCACAGCACACCACATCGCCATTCTACTATGTCATTCCCCCTCCTTCAGTTCAATATTTATTTTGCACTTACAACCAGAAACATAGAAAATAGCTGCAGGAGTAGGCCATTCGGCCCTTCAAGCCAATTCAATATGATCATGGCTGTTCATCCACAATCTGTACCCTGTTCTTGCTTTTTCCCCCCATATCCCTTGATTCCGTTAGCCCCAAGAGCTATATCTAAAGGGCCTGTCCCACTTATACGACCTCATTGCCGACCTCTACCGAGTTTGCCCTTGACTCATACTCGCGGCATGGTCGCCACGAGGTTGTGGGAGGTCCTCGTAACTCTTCCTCGTGCTCGTGAGTGGTCTGCGCGTACTCGTGGCCTCAAGTAGGTCGCGGCGTTTGCCTCGAACCTGATAAAAAATGTAAAAAAGGTTTGGCATAGGGCGTTCAAGTGGGACAGGGGCGTTACTCTCTCTTGAAAACATCCAGTGAATTGGCCTCCACTGCCCTTCTGCGGCAGAGAATTCCACTTCAAAAATTTGCCGAAACGAAATAAATATCTTTACGCATGGGAAAACAGGAAAACGTGTGAAATAACGTGTCGATATTTTTATCTATTAGAAAAAAAGTTTGACTTTTTGCGTATATTTTATTTTCAATAAGGTATTTACTGTTCAGGAACGTATGAGGTAAAGTTGCGATCGTTACAACCATTGTCTTCTACTTCTTCTTCTTCTTCTTCTTCTTCTCGAGTCCACACACAAGATTAGAAGTTGTTCAGACAGAGCTGAACGCATGTCTCAGCATAAATGGTGTCTGTCTTGTCGCTTCTTGTGCGGGGTGGTGGATAGATTGGCGGAAACAGGCCCCCGACGTGAACTCTCTTTCCTTGACCCCGCCATTGTGTTTACTTTGGTCTAATTTGGAAGTTGAGTATATTCTCAGACCATCATGGTCTGGTTTGGCTCAGCCACCAAGCACGACACCCGGAGGCTGCAGCGAATCGTCTGATCAGCTGCGAAGGTTATTGGCTGCAACCTTCCCTCCATTGATGAACTGTACACTGCAGGGGCCAGGAAGCGAGCGGGCAAGATCATCTCTGACCCCTCTCACCCTGGCCACAAACTCTTTGAATCACTTCCCTCTGGAAGGCGACTCCGGACTGTCAAAGCTGCCGCAGCCAGACATAAAAACAGTTTTTATCCACGAGTAGTTGCTCTACTCAACAGCCAAAAATCTGTAGCCTCCCTTTGATCTGGTATTTTGTTGGTTCACATGCTTGATCAATGGTGTTTTATCATTAATGTTTTATTATTATTAATGCTTAGTGTTTTCTGAGTCATTCGTAACTGTCACTGTATGTCATGTTGTTACTTGTGGGCGGAGCACCAAGGCAAATTCCTTGTATGTGAATACTTGGCCAATAAACTTACTTACTTCTTCATCCCAGAATTATAATGGTGTAGTTGGTCGAGTCGCTGCCTCACAGCGCCTGAGACCCGGGTTTTAGCCTGACCTCCGATGCTGTCTGCGCGTAGTTTGCATGTTCTTCCTGTGACTACATGAGTTTCCTCCCACATCCCAAAGACGTGCGGGTTTGTAGGTGAATTGGCCCTCTCTACATTGCCTCTAGTGTGCAGGGTGTGGGTGTGAACGAGGGGGTGACATCGAACTGGGGTGGCACATTGGAGCGGTTGCTGCCTTGCAGCACCAGAGACCCGGGTTCGATCCTGACTATGGGTGCTGGCTGTGTGGAGTTTGCATGTTCTCCCAGTGACTGCGTGGGTTTTCTCCTGACGCTCCGGTTTCCACCCACTCTCCAAAGGTGTGCAGGTTTGCAGGTTAATTGGCTTTAGAGAATTGTAAAACAGTGCAAGTGTACGGGGTTTCGCCACCTCCAACGTGACCCCACCACTCGCCACATCTTCCCATCTCCCCCCATGTCTGCCTTCCGCAAAGACCGCGCCCTCCGTAACTCCCTTGTCAATTCTTCCCTTCCCTCCCGCACCACCCCCTCCCCGGGCACTTTCCCTTGCAACTGCAAGAGATGCAACACCTGTCCCTTTACCTCCCCCCTCGACTCCATTCAAGGACCCAAGCAGTCGTTCCAGGTGCGACAGAGGTTCACCTGCATCTCCTCCAACCTTATCTACTGCATCCGCTGCTCTAGATGTCAGCTGATCTACATCGGTGACACCAAGCGGAGGCTGGGCGATCGTTTCGCCGAACACCTCCGCTCGGTCCGCAATAACCAACCTGATCTCCCGGTGGCTCAGCACTTCAACTCCCCCTCCCATTCCGTATCCGACCTCTCTGTCCTGGGTCTCCTCCATGGCCAGAGCGAGCAACACCGGAAATTGGAGGAACAGCACCTCATATTCCGCTTGGGGAGTCTGCATCCTGGGGGCATGAACATTGAATTCTCCCAATTTTGTTAGTCCTTGCTGTCTCCTCCCCTTCCTCAGCCCTCGGGCTGTCTCCTCCCATCCCTCAGCCCTCGGGCTCCTCCTCCTTTTTCCTTTCTTCTCCCCGCCCCCCCACCACCCCCCATCAGTCTGAAGAAGGGTTTCAGCCCGAAACGTTGCCTATTTCCTTCGCTCCATAGATGCTGCTGCACCCGCTGAGTTTCTCCAGCACTTTTGTCTACCTAGTGTACGGGGTGATGGATGGTTGGTGGGGACTCGGTGGGCTGAAGGGCCTGTTTCCACGCTGTATCGATCAATCCTACACCCCTAAGAAAACCATGACAGCTCTCGATGGCATAATATACTCGCCCAATAAATATGTGAGGCCTTGGATGTTCCTTTGATGGACGAGAGAGACGGAGATACATTATTGTGTGTCAATCTAGCCTTATTGTATGTGTTCCTGTGAAAGACTGCCAGAGGTAACTCCAAGTAGTGTCAGGAATAAAAGATATGGTGGGAGATGATGACAATGTATATTTATTTTTTAGTTTATTGATAAAATGGGAGCGGTATAGCTCAGGCTGGAAGTATTGGTAGTAAGGCCTGGAGTAAAAACGATCTGATAGTAACCTAGTGACACACTGCCGAACATAATCTTATATCAGTTTCACAGGAGATGAATGAGAGTCTTATTAAATAGGAGTTCTTATCAACTTTATTGCCTCGTGGAAGCGTTTCCAGAGAAATAGTAATAATGGTCACTTTACGACGAAAGTAATTTAAAACAGAGTTTGATTTACCATCCTCATTAAAAATTCAAACTGTATGTAGAACTCTCATATATCTCTGGCCTGAAGATGGGTCTCGACCTGAAGTGCCACCTATTCCTTCTCTCCACAGATGCTGCCTCGCCCGCTGAGTTTCTCCAGCATCTTTTGGCTGCTATCATATATCTCATGTCCCCTGAATCATTTTCAAGATATATCTCAGAGTATCTCAAACTATCTCATACTCGGTGTGGACTCGGTGGGCTGAAGGGCTTGTTTCCACGCTGTAAACCTAAGAAAACCGTGACAGCTCTCGATGGCATAATACACTTGCCCAGAAATATCTCTACCGAGAAATATCTCAAACTTTTTCACCCAGAGAGTTGTGAATTTATGGAATTCCCTGCCACAGAGGGCAGTGGTGGCCAAGTCACTGGATGGATTTAAGAGAGAGTTAGATAGAGCTCTAGGGGCTAGTGGAGTCAAGGGATATGGGGAGAAGGCAGGCACGGGTTATTGATAGGGGACGATCAGCCATGATCACAATGTTCTTGGTTCTTGGTTTCCTGGTCCTCCAAAATATTCCAAATGGAATTTAAACTGGAGGTGGTGAAGGGAGGGCTTAAGCCAGAAAGGGTTATTGGGAAGAAAGAGCTACTTTAAATGTAGTTGCATCTGGTTGGGTAACTATAGTTGGGTGGAGATCATTCCATGCTTTAATTGTGCGGGGGAAGAACGAATTGCTGTACACGTCTGTCTTTGTAGCTGGGATCACAAATTGGATCGAATGCCCTCGTCTGCTCCTAATTGGTGCAGGCTCGAAGGGCCGAATAGCCTCCTCCTGCACCTATTTTCTATGTTTCTATGTTTCTATGTTTCTAGTAGAGGGCAGAGGTTTAAGATCAAAGTTTACAAGAGATGTGCGGGGCAGGTTTTCTTTTCACACAGAGCGTGGTGGGTGCCTGGAATGTGCTGCCAAGGGTGGCGGTGGAGGCAGATATGATAGTGGCGTATAAGAGGCTTTTAGATAGGCACCTGGATATACAGGGAATGGAGGGGTTTGGATTATGTGCAGGGAGCAGAGGTTAGTTTAACTTGGCATCATTTTCGGCATTGAACCTAACCTTGGCCTCCTCATACAATGTATTGATATTTGAACGAAAGATCGATTGAGAACATCAAATGTTTTACTGACATCATTCCCCCCTCAAGCATTGAGCTGATGCACACAAGGCTTAGGCTCATTATTGTCACATGTACCGAGGTACAGTGAAAAGCTTTGTCTTGCATGCGGTCCAAGCATATTAGATACACCATACATAGATATAATCAGTTCAAACTCAACTACAATAGATAAAGCAAAGGGGAAGATACCGAGTGCAGAATATAGTTCTCAGCATTGTAGCGCATCAGTTCCGCAGACAAAGTCCAATGTCCGCAATGGGGTAGAGGTGAATCGTACAGTACCCCAGCTAATGGGGCGGCACGGTGGCACAGCGGTAGAGTTGCTGCCTTACCTCACTTGCAGCCCCAGAGACTATGGTTCGATCCCGACTACGGGTGCTGTCTGTACGGAGTTTGTATGCATGGGTTTTCTCTGAGACCTTCGGTTTCCTCCCACACTCCAAAGACGTACAGGTTTGTAGGTTAATTGGCTTGGTATAAATGTAAATTGTCCCTGGTGTGTGTAGGGCAGTGTTAATGTACGGGGATCGCTGGTTGGTGTGGACTTGATGGGCCGAAGGGCCTGTTTCCGCACTATTATGGAATTATGGAAGGACAGCCTGATAACAGAGGGGAAGAATCTGTTCCTGAGTGTGGTGGTGCGCTCTTTCAAGCTTCTGTACCTTCTGCCATATGAGAGCAGGGAGAAGAAGGGATGGCCGGGTTGGGACAAGACTTGGGTTGTAGCTGGTCTCTTATACATCGGCGAGACCAAAACGCAGACTGGGCGATCGCTTCGCAGAACACCTTCGCTCAGCCCGCCTGAACCAACCTGATCTCCCGGTTGCTGGACACTTTAATTCTCCTTCCCATTCCCACACAGACCTTTCTGTCCTGGGTCTCCTCCATTGTCAGAGTGAGGCTAAACGCAAATTGGAGGAACAGCATCTCATTTTTTGCTTGGGCAGCTTACAGCCCAGTGGTATGAATATTGATTTCTCTCACTTCAGGTAGCCCCGGCATTCCCTCTATCTCTATCCCTCCCCCACCCAAGTCGCACCAGCTTCTCGTTCTCACCCAACAAACAGCTTACAACGGCCTGTTTCCTTAATCATCATTACCTTTTTTGCATATCTTTCATTCATTGTTCTTTATCTCTCCACATCATCGTCTATATCTCTCGTTTCCCTTATCCCAAACCAGTCTGAAGAAGGGTCTCGACCCGAAACGTCACCCATTCCTTCTTTCCAGAGATGCCGCCTGTCCCGCTGGGTTACTCCAGCTTTTTGTGTCTATCCTCAGCTGGATGAACATGTCTGATTGTCCCCCCTTGTACACTGCACCCCCGCAGAAATGAGATCATTCACTCACATTCAACTCAATATATATATATCTTCTGAATGTTGGTGTCAATTTCTGTATGAGTAGATTGCCCGGCAAATGAAATGGACTGGTTTTATTGGCATCGTGTTCTTGTATCTGTGCCATCGCCTTTAAATAAATGATGCATGCCAGCCTGCACGGAATGATATGCTGGGAATTATTGCAAGAGTCCTATGGGCCTGTCCCACTTACGTGACTTTTTCTCCGACTGCCGGCGCCCGTCACAGGTCGCCGAAAATGTTCAACATGCTGAAAATCCAGCGGCGACCAGAAAGACGCTACGACACTTTGGGCGACTGAGGAGACGACTCGCGACCATGCAGGCGACATGTCGCGGGGTGAAGCCTGTACGGTCGTGAGTAGTCGCCCGATGAGTCGTACCTTGTTCTGGTCGCCGCTGGATTTTCAACACGTTGAACATTTTCGGCGACCTGCAACGACCTACGACGGGTGCCGGCAGTGGCCGAAAAAGTTGCGTAAGTGGGACAGGCCCATTAAGTTCAGGGAAATGGGAATGGTGTTTAAAGGGGAGAGAGTTCATTGGGGTTTCGGGAAGTAAAGGGTTTGTGTTTATTTGTCTTGGGACTTGCGGTGGACATGAAACAGTATTATTTTACAATTACCATATTGACAGCTCCATTATGTACAGGCAGTAACGTGCGTTAGTCCACTGGAGGCAGAGCTAGCTGTCTCGGTGATGAAAGAGCTGGAGTTCTTCCCGCCTGCCTCTCCGATGAAGACGTCAAGTGAGAAAAAATGGCACATATGTCTCTGTGAATGTCCTCTATCTTTTCTGGTAATGAAGCACACTTTCTCTACAATGCATCATGGAACATAGAACGTGGAGAAACATAGAAACATAGACAGCACCGCCATTCATTGTGATCATGGCTGATCATCCACAACCAGTAACCCGCGCCTGCCTTCTCCCCGTATCCCTTGATTCCACTAGCCCCTAGAGCTCCATCTAACTCTTTTTTTAATTCATCCAGTGTATTTGGCCTCCACTGCCCTCTGTGGCAGAGAATTCCACAAATTCCACAACTCTCTGGGTGAGAAAGGTTTTTCTCATCTCAGTTTTAAATGGCCTCCCCTTTATTCTTAGACTGTGTGGCCCCTGGTTCGGGACTCCCCCAACATTGGGAAATTTTTTCCTGTCTCTAACTTGTCCAGTCCTTTTATAATTTTACACGTTTCTTTCTTGTCCAGTCTTGTAACTTGTCCAGTCCTTTTAAATTCCAGTGAACACAAGTCCAGTCTTTCCAATCTTTCCTCACATGGCAGTCCCGCCATCCCGGGGATTGACCTCGTGAAGCTACGCTGCACTGACTCAATAGCACGGATGTCCTTCCTCAAATTTGGAGACCAAAACTGCACACAATACTCCAGAAGTGGTCTCACCAGGGCCCTGTACAACTGCAGAAGGACTGGCGGATGAGCAGGAGTGGGGCGCCATTGTGTATGGCTGCTCTGCCTGCAGTCCATCTTCTCACTTTTTTTAGTGTCTAAAAACTTTTTATTTTGGAGGTCTAATCTTTTTATGTGGGGGGGGGGAAGGGGGAAACTGTATTTACTCAGTGCTACCTGGTCGGAGATGCGGTTTTCCTCCGAGTCGCATCTTCGCCCTCTCCGTGCGGCCTACCTTCGGGACTGGAGCAGCGTTTTCCTGTCGGGACAGGCCGGGGCTACAGCTCCGGCGGCGGCACAGCGCTGGGACACCATCACGGTGCGGGCGATGACCTACCCGAGTCGCAGTGCGGTAAGCTCCGGAGTGCTGTGACCGCCGACTCTAACATCGGAGGAGCTGTGGCTGCGGGCGGCGCTGGGTTTAAAACACCGCGGAGCCTGGGACCGGAGATCGCCAGAGTCGGAGCTCCAACCAGCGCGGCTTGTGGACTTCGGGAGTCGCCGTCTCCGGGGAGGAAGCGGCCGCTCCAGACATTCCAAGCCGCTGAGGAGTGTTCACCCGACGCCGGAGTTCCATCTTCCCAGCAGGAGGGCATGAAAACATCGGGCCGCCGTTGTGGCGACAGGGTGCGGAGGCCTCAAATAGGCCCCGACCTCGGGTGGACTAGGAGGAGGAGGAGGAGGGCTGGACTTTTTGGTGCCTTGATTCCCTCACAGTGGAAAGTGTTGATTCTGCTGTCGGGGGGACGTTCATGTTGAATTCTATAGTGTATTGTGTCTTTTTTTCCTCCTTTTTTATTTTATATGGATGTATGGTAATCTAATTTTCTTCTCTGTAAAGCACTTTGGCTTCAACGTGATTTGATTTAAAAGTGCTATATAAATAAAAATTACTTACTTACTATACTCAAACCCTCTCGTTATGAAGGCCAACATGCCATTAACACAAGCACAAGTGCAGCTGAATTTTCTGGGGTGGAACCCTCTCCAAGACAGACGTGAAGCTCACCGTTTGACCTGTTTTTACAAAATGTTAAATGGTCAGCTAGACATAGATCACAAGACCTACATCAAACCCAAACCAATTAGGAGCAGACGAGGGCATTCGATCCAATTTGTGATCCCAGCTACAAAGACAGATGTGTACAGCAATTTGTTCTTCCCCCGCACAGTTAAAGCATGGAATAATCTCCACCCTACTATAGTTACCCAACCAGATGCAACTACATTTAAACATAGAAACATAGAAGCATAGAAATTAGGTGCAGGAGTACGCCATTCGGCCCTTCGAGCCTGCACCGCCATTCAATATGATCATGGCTGATCATCCAACTCAGTATCCCGTACCTGCCTTCTCTCCATACCCTCTGATCCCCTTAGCCACAAGGGCCACATCTAACTCCCTCTTAAATATAGCCAATGAACTGGCCTCGACTGCCCTCTGTGGCAGAGAGTTCCAGAGATTCACCACTCTCTGTGTGAAAAATGTTCTTCTCATCTCGGTTTTAAAGGATATCCCCCTTATCCTTAAGCTGTGACACCCTTGTCCTGGACTTCCTCAACATCGGGAGCAATCTTCCTGCATCTAGCCTGTCCAACCCCTTAAGAATTTTATAAGTTTCTATAAGATCCCCTCTCAATCTCCTAAATTCTAGAGAGTATAAACCAAGTCTATCCACTTTCTTCATAAGACAGTCCTGACATCCCAGGAATCAGTCTGTGAACCTTCTCTGCACTCCCTCTAGGGCAATAATGTCCTTCCTCAGATTTGGAGACCAAAACTGTACGCAATACTCCAGGTGTGGTCTCACCAAGACCCTGTACAACTGCAGTAGAACCTCCCTGCTCCTATACTCAAATCCTTTTGCTATGAAAGCTAACATACCATTCGCTTTGTTCAAAAAGGAACTGCAGATGCTGGAATATCGAAGGTACACAAAATTGCTGGGGAAACTCAGCGGGTGCAGCAGCGAAGGAAAGGAAATAGGCGACGTTTCGGGCCGAAACCTTTCTTCAGACCCATTCGCTTTCTTCACTGCCTGCACCTGCATGCCTACTTTCAATGACTGGTGTACCATGACACCCAGGTCTCGCTGCATCTCCCCTTTTCCTAGTCGGCCACCATTTAGATAATAGTCTGCTTTCCTGTTTTTGCCACCAAAATGGATAACCAAAAAGTAGCTCTTTCTTCCCAATAACCCTTTCTGGCTTAAGCCCTCCCTTCACCACCTCCAGTTTAAATTCCATTTGGAATATTTTGGAAGACCAAGAAACCAAGAACCAAGCGCAGGCCCTTTGGCCCACAATGTCCGTGCTGAGCATGATGCCAAGGCCAACTCTTATCTGCCTGCACATAATCCATATCTTCCATTCCATGCATTTCCATAAATTCACACGTCATAGGAGCAGAAGTAGGCCGCTTGGCCCATCGAGTCCACTCTGTGCCCATCTCTGTATCCAGGCGCCCATCCAACAGTTTCTTCAATGTCACCATATCTGCCTCCACCATCACCCCCAGCAGGCAACTTCATTCCAGGCACCCATCATCTCTCTGTGGGGAAAAAAACGTACCCTCAACATCGCCTTTAAACTTTGCCTCTCTTACCGTAAGAGTATTTGCACTAGTTTTCCTTTCTTCTGGAGAAAAAGGTTCTGGCTGTTCCCCCGATCGAATCCTCTGATAATTTTACACACCTCGATCAGGTCTTCCCGCAACCTTCGGCGTTCCAGAGAAAACATTCCAGGTCTGAAGTGTTCGACTTTGTTGCACTTTGATCTTGGAAACTGAGGGGCAACTTTCTCACTCACAGGGTGGTGGGTGTGTGGAACGAGCTGCCAGAGGAGGTAGTTGAGGCAGGGACTATCTATATAATATTAAAACTCTGTGGCTGCTGGCTGGCTGTGTTTCTGCCTGACTTGTGGTTGCCAGCCTGTGGGTGCCAGCCTTTGATTCGTTGCTACGCCAACACCAGACCCACAAACGGACAGATTTTTTTCATTTCGGTAGAAATTACACTTTTAATTCCAAATATCCACTCCTGATTAAATTTTGTCGTGTTTATGTACACATTTTTAATAAAATCCTTCTCGCCCCCACTCACTCATTTTGTCGCCTCCTGCTGGCCAGCGACCATAACGGCTGCTGGCGCCCGCATCTCGCCTCAAAGACGCCATTTTAAAACAGCCGCACTACTGATTCCTGAGCCACTTGAGTTGGAGGACCACGTCTCCCGTGGGGGCTACGGGTAGGGAACAGCTGCGTTGGGGGAGCAGACCCAATGGGTCTGCACTTGGTCTAGTAACATTTAAAAGACATTTGGACAGGTACATTTGGAGAGGAGAGGTATAGAGGGATATGGGCCAAATGTGGCTGGCTTATAGACAATAGACAATAGGTGCAGGAGTAGGCCATTCGGCCCTTCGAGCCAGCACCGCCATTCATTGTGATCATGGCTGATCATTCCCAATCAGTACCCCGTTCCTGCCTTCTCCCCATATCCCCTGACTCCGCTATCTTTAAGAGCCCTATCTAGCTCTCTCTTGAAAGTATCCAGATAACCTGCCTCCACCGCCCTCTGAGGCAGAGAATTCCACAGACTCACCACTCTCTGTGAGAAAAAGTGTTTCCTCGTCTCCGCTCTAAATGGCTTACCCCTTATTCTTAAACGGTGGCCCCTGGTTCTGGACTCCCCCAACATCGGGAACATGTTTCCTGCCTCTAGCGTGTCCAAGCCCTTAACAATCTTATATGTTTCAATATATGTGCCACCATATATATATCTATATCTATATATATATTTATATCTATCTATATATATATATATTGATATATATCTGTATATATATATCTATATATATATATATATATATATATATATATATATATCTGTAAACAGGAAAATAGACTATTATCTGAATGGTGGCCGATTAGGAAAAGGGGAGATGCAACGAGACCTTGGTGTCATGGTACACCAGTCATTGAAAGTAGGCATGCAGGTGCGGCAGGCAGTGAAGAAAGCGAATGGTATGTTAGCATTCAGAGCAAATGGATTTGAGTATAGGAGCAGGGAGGTTCTACTGCAGTTGTACAGGGTCTTGGCGAGACCACACCTGGAGTATTGCGTACAGTTTTGGTCTCCTAATCTGAGGAAAGACATTCTTGCCATAGAGGGAGTACAGAGTAGGTTCACCAGACTGATTCCTGGGATGTCAGGATTTTCATATGAAGAAAGACTGGATAGACTCGGCTTGTACTCGCTAGAATTTAGAAGATTGAGGGGGGATCTTATAGAAACGTACAAAATTCTTAAGGGGTTGGACAGGCTAGATGCAGGAAGATTGTTCCCGATGTTGGGGAAGTCCAGAACAAGGGGTCACAGTTTAAGGGTAAGGGGGAAATCTTTTAGGACCGAGATGAGAAAAACATTTTTCACACAGTATCTGTGGAATTCTCTGCCACAGAAGGTAGTTGAGGCCAGTTCATTGGCTATATTTAAGAGGGAGTTAGATGTGGCCCTTGTGGCTAAAGGGATCAGGGGGTATGGAGAGAAGGCAGGTACATGATACTGAGTTGGATGATCAGCCATGATCATATTGAATGGCGGTGCAGGCTCGAAGGGCCGAATGGCCTCCTCCTGCACCTATTGTCTATGTTTCTATATATGAACAATGTGAGTAAGATAATGGCAACGTCATAAATGTGGTGGGAACAATAAACCATGGCATTTACCTGATAGTTATATTGGAAGATAGGCTTAGCAGAGTGCAGCTTCTTACAATCAAGGACCAGTCGCACCCCGGCCACTCCCTCCTCACCCTTCAGGCAAAAGGTACAGAAGTGTGAAAACGCACACCTCCAGATTCAGGGGCAGTTTCTTCCCAGCTGTTATCAGGCAACTGAATCAATCAGTGGAATATTTGAGACAATCACAGATTGGTACCTAAAGTAAACTCCGTTCAGTGATGCAGTTGATTAAAGTGAAATCCATTTTAGAAGATATATCAATTTATGCAGCAGCTAGGATAATACTGCCAATTTACACTCTAGCCCATATTGTATTGTTTGGTTTCTAGACAATAGGTGCAGGAGTAGGTCATTCGGCCCTTCGAGCCAGCACCGCCATTCAATGTGATCATGGCTGATCATCCACAATCAGTACCCCGTTCCTGCCTTCTCCCCATATCCCCTGCTATGTTTAAGAGCTCTATCTAGCTCTCTCTTGAAAGTATCCAGAGAACCTGCCTCCACTGCCCTCAGACTTGGTTGGGAGAATTCCACAGACCTGGTTGGTTTCCATTAATCTGGTGGCCATGCATCTTTCCAATGCTTGGAACCAGAGAAATTTATAATAGAAATATTAGAATTCTAGTTTAAAATATCCTCTCCCTTTCTCCCTGTCCTCAACATGTCTTCCCTGTGAGAGGCTCCTAAACTCCACTGACCATATCCCAAATCCCACCATTCCACTGACCAATCTGTTGGTTCCAGATAGATAATGTATGACTATGACTCTTGTATAAAGATACGCCCCTTGTATGACTGACTCTTGTATGATGATATGACTCTTGTATGATGACATGACACTTGTATGATGACATGACACTTGTATGATGATATGACACTTGTATGACTGACTTGTATGAAGATATGACACTTGTATGATGATATGCCCCTTGTATGACTGACTCTTGTATGATGATATGACTCTTGTATGATGATATGACTCTTGTATGATGATATGACTCTTGTATGATGACATGACACTTGTATGATGATATGACTTGTATGATGACATGACACTTGTATGATGATATGACACTTGTATGAAGATATGACTCTTGTATGATGATATGACGTATGATGATATCCGATTCAGATTCAGATTCAGATTCAATTTTAATTGTCATTGTCAGTGTACAGTACAGAGACAACGAAATGCATTTAGCATCTCCCTGGAAGAGCGACATAGCAAATGATTTGAATAAATAATAATAAGTGATAATAAGTGTCCGGGGGGTGGGGGGGTGATTGGCAGTCACCGAGGTACGTTGTTGAGTAGAGTGACAGCCGCCGGGAAGAAGCTGTTCCTGGACCTGCTGTTTCGGCAACGGAGAGACCTGTAGCGCCTCCCGGATGGTAGGAGGGTAAACAGTCCATGGTTGGGGTGAGAGCAGTCCTTGGCGATGCTGAGCGCCCTCCGCAGCTCGTATGACTTGTATGATGATATGACGTATGATGATATGACTTGTATGATGATATGACTCTTGTATGATGATATGACACTTGTATGATGATATGACTTGTTTGATGATATGACTTGTATGACGATATGACTCTGACTACCAAATGAGACTATCTTAAATGGGGCATCTTGGTCAGCATGGGCGAGTGGGGCCAAATGGCCTGTTCCCGTGCTGTGTGAATCTATGACTCTGTACAATGTATTTAAAAGCAATTCTTATCCTTGTTTTCAAATCACTCCGTGACCTCAACTCTTCCTAGGGATCTAATGCTCTCTAAACCCACACACTCCAAAGACGTACTGAATTTGTAGGTAAATTGGTATAAATGTAAATTGTCCCTGGTGTGTGTAGGATAGTGTTAATGTGCCGTGATTGCCGGTCGGCACGGACATGGTGGGCCGAAGGGCCTGATTCCACGCTGTATCGCTAAACTAAACTAAAGCTGTGAACTATTGCCGCTACTGGCCCTCGTAACCCTGGCCTCCTGGCCTTTGATCTTCGTAATTCCACCAGAGGCGTCTGCGCTCTCTGCCGCCGAACATCACTTCCCAATTGGCACCTGTGTGGAGCACCTTGCTTTGTTTACCTTCCTGGGAATGGGTAGACATTTTTTTTATACTGAATGGGTGGAAAAAATACTGATTTCTTCGGCACTCGAAGAAACATTAAAAAAAATGATATACTGTAGTTGTCTGGAGGTGTACATATCACGGCAACAGTGGCAAATGTCAGCGCTGTTTTTCAGTACGTGTGTGTGTGTGTGTAGGATTATTTTTATGGAAATGAGCCTGTTATTTAAGAGGAAATGCTTTTTTTGTACACTCATGCATATTTATGAGCAGATTTGGTCAATAAAAATAGCAGCAGCTGTGGGTTTGAAATGGAGACTCGTCGGCTCTCCGCTCCCCTCATCTTTGCCCCCCCCCCCCCCCCCCCCCCCCGCGCCAGGGGATTATGTCTCCGTACAGCGCTGTCATTCATCGCCTCGTCGCCCCTTTTGATCTCAATCTTCAGCCTGAACCTTGGCGAGGAATTAGGAATTCACCGGCGGACCGCTCACGACTTGAGCTTCAGCGCAGTCGGGGCCAGCGCAAATTGCTAGATCACCTCTGTAAAATTTTCTGTAAATGTCACCCTGTTCCTGCTATTAAATACGAACGGGGGATGTGCTGTGATAATATTTAAATCATCCACCGACTGCAAATGAAGTCTTTTTCTCCACATTCTTGTCCTTTGATGTTTCTCCGTACATCCAGAGTACATTCTCAACCAACATCTATAATTGCTTGAGGTAACCTTTTTCTCCGTCTTACTGAAATATAACTGGGTATTAGTCATAGGATCACGTGCCCTAATGTTCCCACAGAAACATAGACATAGAAACATAGAAAATAGGTGCAGGAGTAGGCCATTCGGCCCTTCGAGCCTGCACCGCCATTCAATATGATCATGGCTGATCATCCAACTCAGTATCCTGTACCTGCCTTCTCTCCATACCCCCTGATCCCTTTAGCCACAAGGGCCACATCTAACTCCCTCTTAAATATAGCCAATGAACTGGCCTCAACTACCTTCTGTGGCAGAGAATTCCAGAATGTTAGTGTTTTATTTAGTTTAGAGATACAGCGCGGAAACATGCCCAAAACTGAGTCTGCGCTGACCAGCGATCACCCCGTACACTCGCACTATCCTACACACTATGTACAATTTACAATTTCTACTGAAGCCAATTAAGTTACAAACCTGTTTAAGAAGGAACTGCAGATGCTAGAAAATACCTTCTGTGGCAGAGAATTCCAGAGATTCACCACTCTCTGTGTGGAAAATGTTTTTCTCATCTCGGTCCTAAAAGATTTCTCCCTTATCCTTAAACTGTGACCCCCTTGTTCTGGACTTCCCCAACATCGGGAACAATCTTTCTGCATCTAGCCTGTCCCCCCTGATCATATTGAATGGCGGTGCAGGCTCGAAGTGCCGAATGGCCTACTCCTGCACCTATTTTCTATGTTTCTATGTTTCTATGAACCACAATAGACTATTATTATTTCCTGTACTCAATGAAACACTTTTTCTCACAGAGAGTGGTGAGTCTGTGGAATTCTCTGCCTCGGGGGGCGGTGGCGGCCGGTTCTCTGGATAATTTCAAGAGAGAGCTAGATAGGGCTCTTTAAGATAGTAGAGTCAGGGGATATGGGGAGAAGGCAGGAACGGGGTACTGATTGTGGATGATCAGCCATGATCACATTGAATGAGGTGCTGGCTCGAAGAGCCGAATGGCCTACTCTTCCACCTATTGTCTATTGACTCCGGACTGTCAAAGCTGCCACAGCCAGACATAAAAACAGTTTTTATCCACGAGTAGTTGCTCTACTCAACAATCTGTAGCCTCCCTTTGATCTAGTATTTTGTTGCTTCACATGCTTGATCAATGGTGTTTTATCATTAATGTTTTATTATTATTAATGTTTAGTGTTTTCTGAGTCATTCGTAACTGTCACTGTATGTCATGTTGTTACTTGTGGGCGGAGCACCAAGGCAAATTCCTTGTATGTGATTACTTGGCCAATAAACTTACTTACTTATCTATTGTCTATTATTATTATTATTATTACATTGTTATTGTTTGTTCTTTTTTTTCTGAGTTGTTGTTATATTATTTATCATGATTACATACTCTGTTGTGCTGCAGCAAATAAGAATGTCATTGTTCTATCTGGGACACATGACAATAAAACACACTTGACTCTTGACTTGGTTTCCATGATTCCTTGGTCTTCATCAATCAGGGTGTTGGATATTGAACATGTGCAGGAAGGAACTGCAGATGCTGGTTTAAACCGAAGATAGACACAAAATTCTGGAGTAACTCAGCAGTATCTCTGGAGAAAAGGAATAGGTGACATTTTGGGTCGAGACCCTTCTTCAGATTGAGTATTGGAGTATTGAAACATAGAAACATAGAAAATAGATGCAGGAGTAGGCCATTCGGCCCTTCGAGCCTGCACCGCCATTCAATATGATCATGGCTGATCATCCAACTTAGTATCCTGTACCTGCCTTCTCTCCATACCCCCTGATCCCTTTAGCCACAAGGGCCACATCTAACTCCCTCTTAAATATAGCCAATGAACTGGCCTCAACTACCTTCTGTGGCAGAGAATTCCAGAGATTCACCACTCTCTGTGTGAAAAATGTTTTTCTCATTTGTTGAGGAACTCAGAAGTTGAGGAATTCCGTGAGAAATCCTACCAGAACGTGGTCTAAGTCCTGAGTGAACAGATTTAGTTTGTATAGAGATACACAGCATGGAAACAGGCCCTTCAGCCCATCGAGTCCACACTGCCCAACGATCACCCATTCGTGCTAGTTCGATGTTATCACCGTTTCACGTCCAATCCCTACAGACCAGGGGCTATTTTACAGCCCAACCTGCAAACCTGCGTGTCTTTGAGATGTGGGAAGCACCCGGAGGAAACCCACGCAGTCACGGGGAGAACGTGCAAACTCCACCCCGACAGCACCCGAGGTCAGGATCGAACCTGGGTCTCCGCGATGTGAGGCAGCAGCTCCACACGCAACACCACTGCCCCTCATTAGCACATTTGGACCTCCATGCATGTAAAATAAAACTCACTTCCTCTCCCGGTATTTCGTTGCAAAATCTCTGGTATTTCCTTTCAAAATCTGGCTCCAAAATTCCTGCACATTTGACCATAATCCAATTTTTGATGTTATGATTAAAAAGCTTTCTGGTTTATTTTTGACTTGTTTCCAGGGCTTAATGTCTTGATGACAGGGATCGGGCAATGTGGTTCGAATGTAGTCTAATTATTTTGACTATAACAGAGAATGGAGCGGCTGGGCTTGTACACTCTGGAGTTTAGAAGGATGGGAGGGGATCTTATTGAAACATATAAGATTATTAAGGGTTTGGACAAGCTAGAGGCAGGAAACATGTACCCGATGTTGGGGGAGTCCAGAACCAGGGGCCACAGTTTAAGAATAAGGGGTAAGCCATTTAGAACGGAGATGAGGAAACACTTTTTCACACAGAGAGTTGTGAGTCTGTGGAATTCTCTGCCTCAGAGGGCGATGGAGGCTGGTTCTCTGGATACTTTCAAGAGAGAGCTAGATAGGGCTCTTAAAGATAGCGGAGTCAGGGGATATGGGGAGAAGGCAGGAACGGGGTACTGATTGGGGATGATCAACCATGATCACATCGAAGGGCCGAATGGCAACTATTGTCTTCGTCACATAGAACATAGAACATAGAACATAGAACATAGAACATAGAACAGTACTGCACAAGAACAGGCCCATTGGCCCGGGATGTCTGTGTCAAACATGATGCCAAGACGTAACCTTATCTGCCCGCACATCATCCATATCCCTCCATTCCCTGCGTAAGTTCATGTCATCGGAGCAGAAGTAGGCCATTCAGCCCTTTGAGTCTAGTCTGCCATTCAATCATGGCTGATCTGTCTTCCCCTCTCAGCCCCATTCTCACCCTTCTCCCCATAACTCTTGATACTCTTACTAATCGAATATCTGTCAGTCTCTGCCTTAAAAATACCCAACGACTTGGCCTCCACCACTGTCCGTGGCAATGAATTGCACAGATTCACTCAAGAAATTCCTCATCTCAAGAGTCAAGTGTGTTTTATTGTCGTGTGTGCCAGATAGATCAATGAAATTCTTACTTGCTGCAGCACAACAGAATGTGTAAACAGAGTATATGATCAATGAGAGAGAGAAAATGAAAAGTTCAGTGTGTGTATATATACACATACTCACAATATATATACATATGTATATGTATATATAGGAGGTACACAAAAGTGCTGGAGAAACTCAGCGGGTGCAGCAGCATCTATGGAGCGAAGGAAATAGGCAAAGTTTTGGGCCAAAACCCTTCTTCAGACTCATATGTATATATGTATATATATATATGTATTTATGTACATACACACACAAAATGCTGGAGCAACTCAGCGGGACAGGCAGCATCTCTGGAGAGAAGGAATGGGTGACGTTTCGGGTCGAGACCCTCGTGGGTCTTCCAGCAAAGAGTTAGCTTGTGGAATAGAGAATTGCACACATACTGTTTTAAAGTGTTTAAGAAGGAACTGCAGATGCTGGAAAATCGAAGGTACTCAAAAATGCTGGAGAAACTCAGCGGGTGCGGCAGCATCTATGGAGCGAAGGAAATAGGCAACGTTTCGGGCCGAAACATTGCCTATTTCCTTCGCTCCATAGATGCTGCCTCACCCGCTGAGTTTCTCCAGCATTTTTGTGTGCATACTATTGTCAAGCTATTGTTTATTAACAATCTTGCAGTATGAATGATGAAGGACATCAAGGACTGGTTTAGTTTAGTTTAGAGATGCAGCACGGAAACAGGTCTTTCGGTCAACCAAGTCCGCGCCGACCAGCGATCCCCGCACATTAACACTATCCAACACACGCTAGGGGCAATTTACAATTTTACCGAGGCCAATTATCCTAGGAACCTGTACTTCTTTGGAGTGTGGGAGGAAACCGGAGATCCTGGAGTAAACCCACGCGGGTCACGGGGAGAACGTACAAACTCCCTGCAAACAGCACCCGTAGTCAGGATCGAACCCGGGTCTCTGGAGCTGGAAGGCAGCAACTCTACCGCTGCGCCCGCGACTAATATTGCTGCGTGACATCTTAGAGCAAGAGGATAGAAAGTCTATTAAAAGCTACATTTGATGTCTGCTTCCCTCCTCTGGGGAGTGCTTCATGTAATGGATTGTACCATCAACACAGCAGTGCTCCAGAGTATGCAGATTACTAAACCCTATGCTCCACGCATAGTTTACTTCATTGATACACATTGCTATCTCATGTACGCTAATTGCTGTACTTTATCTGTCAATGCGAGAATTGCCCCGACCTAAAACCTCACCTACCCACGTTCTCCAGAGATGCTGCCTGACCTGCTGAGTTACTCCAGCACTCTGTGAAACCTCACCTACCCTTGTTCTCCAGAAATGCTGCCTGACCTGCTGAGTTACTCCAGCACTCTGTGAAACGTCACCTATCCATGTTCTCCACAGATGCTGCCTGACTCACTGAGTTACTCCAGCACTCTGTGAAACGTCACCTATCCACGTTCTCCACAGATGCTGCCTGACCCGCTGAGTTACTCCAGCACTCTGTGAAACGTCACCTATCCATGTTCTCCACAGATGCTGCCTGACCCGCTGAGTTACCCCAGCACTCTGGGTCCTCTAATGATCCGGTTTCCTCCCAGTTTTGCAACTGAATGCTCTAGAAGGAATCAAGACACTTGGTAAGGCGGCCAATCTCAACCTCATCGGGACTTCCGCAGCCGATTGGCGGATCAAATTTGCCCCCTGCGGCCGGGTCTCTGGAACTGCAGCCCGGCCAGAGGCGGCAGATCCGTTCCCATAGCCGACTTCCGAGGCCGACTTTGCGGGCCGGGATCTCGGCCCCTCGGCAAAGCGGATAATCCAGAAAGGATCTGGAACCAAGGGGGTGCCGAATAATCGGTGGTGGGCCTGTTTAGAAAGCTGCAGTGCAATTCCCAGCCCAGAATCTGCATTGTACATGAGGTCATAAAGTCTGGTTCTGGTTGATTACTGTGCAAACACCTCATCAGTGGTCCTCCTCATCAGTGGTTACCTTGCGCAGGTCGGAGTGAGTAGAGTACTGATTACATTTTGAAGTGGGCCTTTCTGACCAAGTTGAGGAGATCTAGTTGCTCAATCCCCTTTTTAAATGACTTGACATCAGGAGCAGCGCGTGTGTTGGGTGGTAACATATTCCATTCCCTTATCGTACTTGGCGAAAGGGAATATTGGTAGCAAGGTTTATTGAAATGTAGCGAGTTGATGATGTGGGGACCGTTATTTCATGGCAGTCGGTGCTCTGGGATGATGGGAGACTTGATGGCGTGATTTTGTGAATCTCCTTGTATATTGCAATGAGTCTTAGCCCGATTCTGCAGAGCTCTAGGGTATCCCATCCGAGAGAAGCCCGCACATTATTCACGCTTGATTTGCGCTTGTAGTCATTACATACAAAGCGGGCTGCTCAACGTTGTACTTTCTCCAGGGTGATCTTCAAGAGGTCAAGAGAGTTTATTTGAATCTCTGCCCCAAAAAGGCTGGCAGTATCATCAAGGACCCACACCATCCTGGCCACACACTCATCTCCCTGCTACCTTCAGGTAGACGGTACAGGAGCCTGAAGACTGCAACAACCAGGTTCAGGAATAGTTACTTCCCCACAGCCATCAGGCTATTAAACTTGGCTCGGACAAAACTCTGAACATTAATAACCCATTATCTGTTTATTTGCACTTTATCAGTTTATTTATTCATGTGTGTATATATTTATATAATGGTATATGGACACACTGATCTGTTCTGTATTCATGCCTACTATGTTCTGTGTGCTGAAGCAAAGCAAGAATGTCATTGTCCTATCAGGGACACATGACAATAAACTCTCTTGATCTTGTTGTTGGTGAAAGGACCCCATACGGCTCCACAATACTCCAATTTGGGCCTGACCAAGGACTTGGAGGCATTCTCTTTGACGGATGTACTACATGCGTGAACATTTCTCTTGAGAAGACCGAGAGTTCTATTTGCTTTGTTGGACACTTAACTAATACAATAATAATGATAATGGATTGGATTTATATATCGTCTTTCTAATACTCAAGGCGCTTTACATCGCATTATTCATTCACTCCTCAGTCACACTCGGTGGTGGTAAGCTACTTCTGTAGCCACAGCTGCCCTGGGGCAGACTGACGGAAGCGTGGCTGCCAATCTGCGCCTACGGCCCCTCCGACCACCACCAATCACTCACACACATTCACACACAGGCAAAGGTGGGTGAAGTGTCTTGCCCAAGGACACAACGACAGTATGCACTCCAAGCGGGATTCGAACCGGCTACCTTCCGGTCGCCCGCCGAACACTTAGCCCATTGTGCCATCTGTCGTCCCGTAATATGCGTCGCCCAACTTAAATCTTTGCTTAATTCGACTCCTAGATATGGGTGATGGTCGACGGCAAGCAATGAATGGCCACCCATGTTGTATTCCGATAATAGTGGTTTGATCTTGTGTGACATCTGCCAGGTTTTTTCCCCACTGTATCACAGAGAGTATTCAGATCCTTCTGTAAGGACTAGCTGCCTTCTGGTGTTTAAATCACTCGATAACTCATGGCCTCATCTGCGAAGAGTCCAACTCTGGACGAAACTGCATTTGGAATTTGTGATAGGAGCAGAATTAGGCCATTCGGCCCATCACTCGCTAGAATTTAGAAGATTGAGGGGGATAAGGATTTGAGTATAGGAGCAGGGAGGTTCTACTGCAGTTGTACAGGGTCTTGGTGAGACCACACCTGGAGTAGTGTGCACAGTTTTGGCCTCCTAATCTGAAGAAGGACATTCTTGCCATAGAGGGAGTACAGAGAAGGTTCACCAGACTGATTCCTGGGATGTCAGGACTTTCATATGAAGAAAGACTGGATAGACTCGGCTTGTACTCACTAGAATTTAGAAGATTGAGGGGGGATCTTATAGAAACGTACAAAATTCTTAAGGGGTTGGACAGGCTAGATGCAGGAAGATTGTTCCCGATGTTGGGGAAGTCCAGAACAAGGGGTCACAGTTTAAGGATAAGGGGGAAATCTTTTAGGACCGAGATGAGGAAAACATTTTTCACACAGAGAGTGGTGAATCTCTGGAATTCTCTGCCACAGAAGGTAGTTGAGGCCAGTTTGGCAATATTTAAGAGGGAGTTAGATGTGGCCCTTGTGGCTAAAGGGATCAGGGGGTATGGAGAGAAGGCAGGTACAGGATACTGAGTTGGATGATCAGCCATGATCATATTGAATGGCGGTGCAGGCTCGAAGGGACGAATGGCCTACTCCTGCACCTATTTTCTATGTTTCTAAGTTTCTATCAAGTCTACTCCGCCGTTCAATCATGGCTGATCTGTCCCTCCCTCCTAACCCCATTCTCCTGCCTTCTCCCCATAACCTCTGACACCCGTTCTAATCAAGAATCTATCTATCTATCTATCTCTGCCTTAAAAATATCCACTGACTTGGCCTCCACAGCAGTCTGTGGTAAAGAATCCTACAGATTCACCACCCTCTGACTAAAGAAATTTCTTCTCACCTCCTCTCTGTACATTGATGATTCTGCAGCCTTGATATTACTCAGGTTATATGTGGAACCTGGAGCACACAGCTAGTTAGCAAACACGATCATTTATAGCTGAAATTCAGTCCTAGGGCAAACTTTTTTCCTACTGGATTTATAAGATCACTTATCATCATATTCCACAGCGCAAAATCTATAATGCAGTTTTACTTCTGAATATAATAAATGTTAACAGATCTATTAAACACAGATCATTCTCAGAATATGATATGGTAGCTTAACGATGGTAGTATTTTTCTAGTAACCTAATGATGGTCCAATCATGAAATCTTGCCATGAAATTGACTTTAATAAATCTTGTAATAGACACAAAATGCTGGAGTATCTCAGCGGGACAGGCAGCATCTCTGGAGAGGAGGAATGGGTGACGTTTCGGGTCCAGACACTTCTTTCCTACACATTTCGTCTGCTCCACTGTGAGATCTTCCTTCCTAGTTAATGAATCTTGTAACGTGCAGAGACTGTGGTCACAGAGGCTGTGTTGTTGTTGAAAAAAATCCCCATTGGTTCAATAAACGTTGCCCAACGAAGGACCTGTTTCGTGGGGCTTATATGATTTTAGTTCTATGCAAAATCACCTCGTGGTCTCAGGTTAAAATATGTGGATAGAGTGATACAGCGTGGAAACAAGCCCTTCAGCCCAACTTGCCCACACCGACCGATATGTTCCATCTACACTAGTCCCACCAGTCTGTGTTTGGTCCATTAGGTCCTGATCAAATCATATACCTGTCTTAATGTTTCTTAAAAGTTGCGATCATACCTGCCTCAACTATCTCCTCTGGCATCTCGTTCCATACATCCACCACCCTCTCTGTAAAAAATGTTACCCCTCAGGATATTATTAAATCTAGGTCCTCTGGTCCTCGATTCCCCTACTCTAGGCAAGCGACTCTGTGCGTCTACCCGATCTATTCCACGCAAGATTGTGTACACCTCTACAAGATCACCCCTCATCCTCGGGGTGGGAGATTGCAACCTTCACGTGGTCCGCCCTGTTTCGACGAATGCAATCAACCCGGTGTGCACAATCAAATAAGATCAAATAGAACAAGTTGTCCTACAACTTTAGGCTGTGCACGCCATACGCAAGAAGAAGAAGACCCCCTCATCCTCCTCCGCTCCAAGGAATAAAGTCCCAGTCTGCCATACCTCTCTCTATAGCTCAGGTAACCGAGTCCTGGCAACATCCTCGTAAATCGGACCTCAGGGTTTGCTGAGTCAGTGTGACACATCCCATGAATAAATAAAACATTATTTTCTACCTGCAGCATGTTCTGATGTTAGGTTTTAATTCTGACCAGTGCTTTTTGCGGGGCACATATTCATGCTTTTAACTTTATTTGGCTCTGTCCTCATTTGCATCTTCCTACATGTTCCTTCTGGCAATACCGGTTTCTCAATGTAGAAACATCCCCGTTATTGCAATTTTCATTTGAGAGTGTGTGACTTAATTCTGCATCTTGCGAATATCATGGCTTTGAGGTCCTGTGAGCATTTATAATAATATAGAAATATGAAATCTGGTTTAGTTAATCTCACAAAATTGCCACCAAACAGCCAATTTTAATGGCTTTGCAATCGATCTCGGCTGAAAGTTTGATTTGATCTTTGTTTCTTCTTCGAAATGACTTCGCCTCGAACTCTCTGTATTTCATTAGTGGTGCAATCATTTCATATCTAATCCAAATTTTATTCTTACTTATCAGCCCTTTCAACTGCAGATCCATCAATCCTGCTTTTGTTTTTTAAGAGCTGTCTCATCTCCGGCTGCAAACAGCAGCAGTGTGGCGGGTTTGAGAGGCGCAGACACTGTGAATTATCAGTGGCAGTGAAAATCTAGCAGATGCTGCTGTTACTCTGGTAATTCGGAAACTTTTCATGTTTCTCAAGCAACACTAATTATTCAGCATAAATATTGAAGAATTTGTTAAACACAACGCTAATCCTTGCTGGAGTTATGCCCCCGTCCCACTTAGGAAACCTGAACGGAAACCTCTGGAGACTTTGCTCCCCACCCAAGGTTTCCTTGCGGTTCCCGGAGGTTGCAGGTGGTTGCCGGAGGTTGCAGGTAGTGGAAGCAGGTAGGGAGACTGACAAAAACCTCCGGGAACCGCACGGAAACCTTGGGTGGGGTGCAAAGTCTCCAGAGGTTTCCGTTCAGGTTTCCTAAGTGGGACAGGGGTTAGAGTTTGGACTTGAGAGATGCAGCGCGGAAACAGGCCCCTTCGGGTGACCAGCGATCCCCGCACGCTAACGCTCACCTACGTACGCACCAGGGACGATCTACCGAAGCCAAGTAACCTGCAAACCTGTACGTCTTTGTAGTGTGGGAGGAAACCGGAGCACCCGGAGAAAACCCACGCAGGTCACAGGGAGAACGTACAAACTCCGCACAGACAGCACCCGTGGTCGGGATCGAACCCGGGTCTCTGATGCCGTGAGGCGGCAACTCTACCGCTGCGCCACCGTGATGCCTAATCTAGTGGAATCTTGAGCAAAAGAACTCAAAGCACTGTTGTAACACAGCGGATCAGGCAGCATCTCTGGGGAACATGATTATGCGATGTTGTGGGTTGGGACCCTTCTTCAGAGGGAGTGAAAGCTGGATGAGAGCTGAGAGAAAAGAGAGAAGGGGGGGTGGGGGATTGTTGGAGAATTTAATTGTTCACACCGTTGGGGTGTAAGCTGTGATGTCCCTCGGACTATCCTTGGGACGACAGATGGCACAATGGGCTAAGTGTTCGGCTGGCAACCGGAAGGTAGCCGGTTCGAATCCCGCTTGGAGTGCATACTGTCGTTGTGTCCTTGGGCAAGACACTTCACCCACCGTTGCCTGTGTGTGAATGTGTGTGAATGTATGTGAGTGATTGGTGGTGGTCGGAGGGGCCGTAGGCGCAGATTGGCAGCCACGCTTCCGTCAGTCTGCCCCAGGGCAGCTGTGGCTACAGAAGTAGCTTACCACCACCGAGTGTGACTGAGGAGTGAATGAATAATGCGATGTAAAGCGCCTTGAGTATTAGAAAGGCGCTATATAAATCCCTTCCATTATTATTATTATTATTATCCTTGGACCGACTTTGCTGGCTTTACCTTGAGCTAATCATTATTGCCTTATCATGCGCTGGAATTGGGTTTATTGCAATCATGTATTGTCTTTCTGCTGACTGGTTAGCACACAGCAAAAAGCTTTCCACTGTACCTCTGTACATGTGACAATAAACTCAACTGAGGCTGAAACTAAGCTACCTAGGTGGAATATGAGGTGCTGTTCCTTCCCGGAGACGCGGCCTGGAGCTTCAAGCCGCAGACACGGAAATTATAGAAACATATAAAATTATAAAAGGACTGGACAAGCTAGATGCAGGAAAAATGTTCCCAATGTGGGGCGAGTCCAAAACCAGGGGCCACAGTCTTTAGAATAAAGGGGAGGTCATTTAAGACTAAGGTGAGAAAAAACTTTTTCACCCAGTGAGTTGTGAATTTATGGAATTCCCTGCCACAGAGGGCAGTGGAGGCCAAGTCACTGGATGGATTTAAGAGAGAGTTAGATAGAGCTCTAGGGGCTAGTGGAGTCAAGGGATATGGGGAGAAGGCAGGCACGGGTTATTGATAGGGGACGGTCAGCCATGATCACAATGAATGGCGGTGCTGGCTCGAAGGGCCGAATGGCCTCCTCCTGCACTTATTTTCAATGTTTCTGTGTTCTATGAGTAAACTCCATTTAAAAAGTCAGACCTGGACGGACATGCGTGGGTCATTTAAAGGGTCGGGGGTTGTGACGGAAGGAAATTATGGTGCATGGGAAACCAAGAGTTGGATGATCTGCCATGATCATATTGAATGGCGGTGCAGGCTCGAAGGGCCGAATGGCCTACTCCACCTATTTTCTATGTTTCTATGTAAGAGGTACACTAGTTCCACCATTAGTAGAGATGAACATAAGTGCCTACGTTGGACCTTTCAATATAACAACATTGTAGGAGTTCTTATGAATGATCAGGAGTCGGGCATTCAGAAGCTGCAGCAAGTCACGGGCCGACATAAATGCTGGAGAAACTCAGCGGGTGAGGCAGCATCTACGGAGAGAAGGAATTGGCGACGTCTCGGGTCGAGACCCTTCTTCAGACTCCGCCATTCAATCCTGGCAGATCTACCTCTCCCTCTCTCAACCCATTCTCCTGCCTTAACCCCTGACACCCATACTATTCGAGACCCTTCTTCAGAGCTGCCAACTCCTTCTCTCCATAGATGCTGCCTCACCCGCTGAGTTTCCCTAGCATTTTTTGTTTACCTTCGATTTTTCCAGCATCTGCAGTTCTTTCTTAAACAACAAATCACAGGCCTTTTGGACCAAAATGTCCCTGCACTCCATCAAGCACCCATTTACATTCCTTGACCGAACATTGATTTTTCTATTGCCATCGCCATCAACTCCTGCTCATCCCCATAAATATCCTCTATCCATCTGCTCCAGTGGCATAAGGGGACATTTCCACTATTGGGAGAGTCTAGAACTAGAGGGCACAGCCTCAGAATAAAAGGATGTAACTTAAGAGAGGATAAGAGGAGCAATTTATTTTGTGAGAGTTGTGGTGAATCTGTGGAATTCATTACCACAGACAACTGTGGAGGGCGTGTCAATGGATATTTTTAAGGCGGAGATTGACAGATTCTTGATTAGTGCGGGTGTCAGGGGTTATGGGGGGGGGGGGGAAGGCAGGAGAATGGGATTGAGAGGTAAAGATAGATCTGCCACGATTGAATGGCGGAGTAGACCTGATGGGCCGAATGACCTCATTCTGCTCATATCTTATGAATTTACCACCGCCTGTTGCCTGGGCAACAGTGATATGTTGATATTCAACACTGAAATTTTGCTGAAAAGCAAAAAAAAAAGAAAATCCATGCTCAGAAAAATATCACCAAATATGTGCGAAATGAAATTATAAAAATATACTTTCATGCATTAGTGAAATCTTGCCACAGAATTAACATTAACATTGGAATGGGCCTGTCCCACTTAGACGATTTTTTTCGACGACTGTCATAGTCGTAGCAGGTCGCCGAAAAAACGGCGACTGGACCCCCTCCTACGACAATGTCTACAGCAACCTACCACCTAGTCGACGTCAAGCTACGGCGACCCATTAGGACGTCCACCTACGACAACCTACGTCCACCCGCGACAAATTACGACAAGGTACGACAATTCAGTCGCCGGTACCTGCCGCCGGTTGACGTAGGTTGACGTAGGTAGTCGCCAATGGAATTCGCCGAAGTCAGCACTGGCGACAACCCACGTCATCCTGGCGACAACCTACGACAGCGCCTACGTCAGGAGAAGTCAAACTACGCTCACTGGCGCCAAACCCAATGTCGATAACTGTCGCCAAAAAGTTTTTAACATGTTGAAAATCCAGAAAGACGCTACGATTCTTTGGGCGACTGAGGGGACGACTCACGACCGTACAGGCGAAACCTCGGCAACCATGTGGCGACAGCCTAGTCGCCTGTAGTTGCCTAAGTGGGACGGGGGCATCAGTGTGTTCTGTATCGAGAAGACAGATATTGTGTGGAGGTACATTTGACCATTGAATAAAACTGCAAGGAAAACAAAGTGTAACATGAATATAAAACTATCCAATAAAGGGTGACTGAATGCAATAGCATTCTATTGTTGCCGTATTCATTATGTTGATAGATGTGATTGAATGTCGTATTGTTGGCAAAATGACTTGAAAATGTGCGAACAAATGGAATTTGCTTCTTTATTAGCGCGACTGGCAGCTTTGTCCGCCATCCAGAATCGCCCTGGAGTCAACAGGGATTGAAAATTAATCTCCAAAGATTTGACTGGGGGCAGCCAAGGAGAAGTCACATAGAAACATAGAAAATAGGTGCAGGAGTAGGCCATTCGGCTCTTCGAGCCTGCACCGCCATTCAATAGGATCATGGCTGATCATCCACCTCGGTATCCTGTACCTGCCTTCTTTCCATACCCCCTGATCCCCATAGCCACAAGGGCCACATCTAACACCCTCTTAAATATAGCCAATGAACTGGCCTCAACTACCTTCTGTGGCAGAGAATTCCACAGATTCACCACTCTGTGTAAAAAATGTTTTTCTCATCTCGGTCCTAAAAGACTTCACCCTAATCCTTAAACTGTGACGCCTTGTTCTGGACTTCCCCAACATCGGGAATAATCGTCCTGCATCTAGCCTGTCCAACCCCTTAAGAATTTTGTACGTTTCTATAAGATCCCCCCTCAATCTTCTAAATTCTAGCGTGTACAAGCCGAGTCTATCCAGTCTTTCTTCATATGAAAGTCCTGACACCTCAGGAATCAGTCTGGTGAACCTTCTCTGTACTCCCTCTATGGCAAGAATGTCTTTCCTCAGATTAGGAGACCAAAACAGTATGCAATACTCCAGGTGTGGTCTCACCAAGACCCTGTACAACTGCAGTAGAACCTCCCTGCTCCTATACTCAAATCCTTTTGCTATGAGTGATACAGCATAAAAACAGGCCCTTCTGCCCAACTTGCCCATGCTGACCAACATGCCCCAACAACACTAATCCCACCTGCCTGCGTTTTGCCCCATATCCCTCTAAACCTGTCCTATCCATGTACCTGTCCAAATGTCTCTTAAACATTGCCTCAACTACCTCTTCCGGCAGCTCGTTCCATGCACCCACCACCCTTTGTGTAAAAAAAAAGCTATCGGTCATGTACCTTTTAAATCTTTTCCCCCTCACCTTCAACCTATGGTTCATGATTCCCCTGCTCCGTGCAAAAGATTCCGTGCATTTACCCGATCTATTCCTCTCATGATTTTGCACTCCTCTATAAAAAATCACCCCTCCTCTTCCTGCGCTCAAAATATCAAAAGACGTTTGACACTTAAAATCGATCCAAGCTTCTGAAGCAAGAATGATCAATGTCTTTTAGTTTAGTTCAGAGATGCAGCGCGGAAACAGCCCACCGAGTCCGCGCTGACCAGCGATCACCCCGCACGCTAGCGCTATCCTACACACTAGGGAATATTTACAATTTTTACCGAAGCCATGAGAGGGGATCTCATTGAAACAAGTTCAAGTTCAAGTTCAAGTTAGTTTATTGTCATGTGTCCCTGTATAGGACAATGAAATTCTTGCTTTGCTTAAGCACACAGAAAATAGTAGGCATTTACTACAAAACAGATAAATGTGTCCATATACCATGATATAAATATATACACACATGAATAAATAAACTGATAGTGCAAATAACAGAAAGTGGTTGGTAATAATCAGAGTTTTGTCCGAGCCAGGTTTAATAGCCTGATGGCTGAGGGGAAGTAACTATTCCTGAACCTGGTTGTTGCAGTCTTCAGGCTCCTGTACCTTCTACCTGAAGGTAGCAGGGAGATGAGTGTGTGGCCAGGATGGTGTGGGTCTTTCATGATACTGCCAGCCTTTTTGAGGCAGCGACTGCGATAGATCCCCTCGATGGAAGGAAGGTCAGAGCCGATGATGGACTGGGCAGTGTTTACTACTTTTTGTAGTCTTTTCCTTTCCAGGGCGCTCAAATTGCCGAACCAAGCCACGATGCAACCGGTCAGCATGCTCTCGACTGTGCACCTGTAGAAGTTAGAGAGAGTCTTCCTTGACAATCCGACTCTCCGTAATCTTCTCAGGAAGTAGAGGCGCTGATGTGCTTTTTTGATGATTGCATTAGTGTTCTCGGACCAGGAAAGATCTTCAGAGATGTGCACGCCCAGGAATTTGAAGCTCTTGACCCTTTCAACCATCGACCCGTTGATATAAATGGGGCTGTGGGTCCCCCTCCTACTCCTTCCAAAGTCCACAATCAGTTCCTTGGTTTTGCTGGTGTTGAGGGCCAGGTTATTGCGCTGGCACCATATGGACAGTTGCTCGATCTCTCTTCTGTACTCTGACTCATCCCCATCAGTGATACGCCCCACAACATATAAGATTGTTAAGGGCTTGGACACGCTAGAGGCAGGAAACATGTTCCCGATGTTGGGGGAGTCCAGAACCAGGGGCCACAGTTTAAGAATAAGGAGCAAGCCATTTAGAATGGAGACGAGGAAATACTTTTTCCCACAGAGAGTGGTGAATGTGGAATTCTTTGCCTCAGAGGACGGTGGAGACCAATTCTCTGGATACTTTCAAGAGAGAGTTAGATAGAGCTCTTAAAGATAGCGGAGTCAGGGGACATGGGGAGAAGGCAGGAATGGGATACTGATGATCACTGTGAATGGCGGTGCTAACTCGAAGGGCCGAATGGCCTACTCCTACACCTGTTGTCTATTGTCTATTGCCTGACCCGCTGAGTTACTCCAGGTTTTTGTTTCTATCTTCGGTGTAAACCACCATCTGCAGTTCCTTCCTACACACACATGAAGACCCAATTTGGAGAGTTGCTACAACAGCCATTGTTTGCATTGTAAACAGTAGCCAGAGGTTCTGGTCTTTTCAAGGCAATTGGAAGCCTTCTGAAGATGGCAGTCATCAACCCAGCCCAGGAATAGGGGGTCGCAAATCCATTGTGACAAAATATTAACGGTGGCTCAGCGGTAGAGTTGCTGCCTCACAGCACCAGACACCCGGGTTCCATCCTGACTACGGTTTGTACATTCTCCCCATCACCTGCGTCGGTTTCCTCCCACACTCCAAAGACCTGCAGGTTTGTAGGTTAATGGGCTTGGCACAAATTTTGATTGTTCCTAGCGTGTGTAGGATAGTGTTAGTGTTAGTAGGAAATGCCCTGTAACCCCCACAATTAAAATGTGGATCGTGGAAATGTCGGAGACCCTACATCTGGAAAGAATTAGACTTGTCTTAATGGACAAACAAGAACTTTTTGTTAAAATATGGTCCCCATTCATTAACTATTTGAAGGGATAGATTGGCCCGGCACAGAAACCTAACTGAAGCTTGAACTCAGGATTAGATGAAAAGTTATACTTTATAATCTACGAACCTATCTCCAATGACGTATTATTAGTCATTCATTCCACCTTTTTTTCTTTTTTGACATTTGTAATTCTTTTTCTTTTCTCTCTTTTTCTATCTATATATATTAAAAAAAACTAGAAGCAGAATCAATCCACAATTGAAAATATTAATAATGTATGATTGATGTTTTTATTATAATATGTAACTATATTTTACCATAACATGTTTGCTTCTAATAAAAATATTAATTTTAAAAAAGGACAGTGTTAGTGTGCGGGGATCGCTGGTTGGTGTGGACTCGGTGGGCCGAAGGGCCTGTTTCCACGCTGTATCTCTAAAACCAAATCTCGACTAGAACTCAAGTTGGAGCAGACACAGGACGCAACCTCAGCCTGCCCCTCGCTCCCACGAGTTGATCCACTGACGTTGTGCCCTTTCACAGCTCAGAAAGTTTGAACTTTAATTAAAATGCATAGTAATAGGATCTACCCGCTCAGTGTTTGGAAGCGCAAGAAGAAGAAGCATGCTGTGGCCTGAAAATGTTTTGATTGCAATAGAGATTATGTTTTCACAAGATCTTTTTTTTTCCGCGGTGCTGTGGGGTGGCAGATCTGATTTGCGAGCAGATGGCTCTTGCCTTTATCTACACAAGGCCTGCTTTAATCAACAATTCCTTGGCAAAGTTTGCTTCCGCGCCAAGCATTTGGAACCAAAAACCGTCTCTCGTGTAAAGAAATAAACCCCTCGCAACATCACGAAAGATTTATTTGAATCTCGTTCTGTGGCATTTGGGAAAATCAGTCCTCTTTTCATTCTACGCATTCTTCCCTATTCTCTCGCTTGCGTGCCGACTAACCGCTTGCCATTTACTGCCGCCGTTCTGATACAGAGCCATGCCTGTTCTCCCTGCAGATGCACGTACCGCTTTGCTGACTGTGCTACCAAAATTGCAAAGCATGTCTGAAAGAATTTTACATCAAGCTTCAGTAAGGCTCGGCTGAACATTGACGTTTTGGGTCTGATAAAACTGGTCAAAGACTGGATAAGATGTTATTCACGCCCCATGAAAATAACAGCAGAAGACTGAGACCTGCTTATTATTTACACTTGTAAGAAACTGCTCCTAAATAACTCTTCCAAAAAGAGCAAGACAGCGTTGCGTAAAAAGCTGCACTTGTACAGATTGGATATTCTGTTAAAAAAAGTTGTCTTGTCAGGGAAATAGCGGGCCTGTCCCACTTAGGCGATTTTTTAGGCAACTACAGGCGACTCGGCTCTGACCTTCCTTCCATCGAGGGGATTTATCGCAGTCGCTGCCTCAAAAAGGCTGGCAGTATCATCAAAGACCCACACCATCCTGGCCACACACTCATCTCCCTGCTACCTTCAGGTAGAAGGTACAGGAGCATGAAGACTGCAACAACCAGGTTCAGGAATAGCTACTTCCCCACAGCCATCAGGCTATTAAACCTGGCTCGGACAAAACTCTGATTATTAATAAACCATTTTCTGTTATTTGCACTTTATCAGTTTATTTATTCATGTGTGTATATATTTATATTATGGTATATGGACACACTGATCTGTTTTGTAGTAAATGCCTACTATGTTCTGTGTGCTGAAGCAAAGCAAGAATTTCATTGTCCTATACAGGGACACATGACAATAAACTCACTTGAACTTGAACTTGAACTAGTTTGTCGCCACATATTCGCCGGGAGTAGTCTCCTCACTCGCGCAAAAGGTCGTAGCATCTTTCTGATTGCTGCTAGATTTTCAACATGGCGACAGTGGGTTTGACGCCAATGAGCGTAGCTTGACTTCTCCTGACGTAGGTGATGTCGTAGGTTGTCGCCAGGGTGACGTAGGTTGTCGCCAGGGTGACGTAGGTTGTCGCCGGTTTTTCAGCGACCTGCTACGACTGTGACAGTCGCCGGCAGTCGCCTAAAAAAATCGCCAAGTGGGACAGGCCCTTAAATTTGGACATGTTTTCCTGAGATTATAGATAGACACAAAAAGCTGGAGTAACTCAACAGGTCAGACAGCATCTCTGGAGACAAGGAATGGGTGACGTTTCGGGTCGAGACCCTTCTTCAGACTGAGTGTCAGGGTAAAGGGAAACGAGAGATATAGACGGTGATGTCGAGAGGTGTAGAACAACTGAATGAAAGATGGGCAAAAAAAGCAACAGTGATAAAGGAAACAGGCCGTTGTTCGCTGTGTGCTAGGTGAAAACAAGTTATAGACAATGAGACTCAACAAGACGACTTTGAAGCTGGTACGACTTGGGTGGGGGAGGGATGGAGAGAGAGGGAATGCAAGGGTTACTTGAAGTTAGAGAACTCAATGTTCAATATTCATAAGATTATTTTTCTCTCTAAACCCTTTTATACATACTTATTAAAATAGGTGCAGAAAGGAACTGCAGATGCTGGTATATACCGAAGATAGACACAAAGTGCTGGAGTATCTAAGGGGGTCAGGAAGTATCCCTGGAGATAAAGGATGGGTGACATTTCTGGTCGGAGTCTGAAGAAGGGTCCCAAATCGAAAAAGGTCACCCGCCTCTTCTCTCCAGAGATGCTGCCTGTCCCACTGAGTTACTCCAGCATTTTGTGTCTATCTTCGCAGTAAGCCAGCATCTGCAGTTCCTTCCTACACATTAATACAGGGGTCACTTTGCAAAGATGTTTTTAATCTCTCCACATTCACGTTTAATTTGATGATAATCTCATTAATACTTCACACCAACCTGCGTTTCAGATTTACATTTAAATTCTTTAAATACACGAGATCAAGTGGGACCCGTTGGGTCCCGTCCCCTCATCGGGGGGGGGGGGGGGAGGGGGGGACCTGCGGCATCACACACACATGCACATGCACACACACACAGTCATACGCACACGCACACGCACACACACACACATTAACCAACCCCCCACACACACACACACTAATCACCCCCTTTGATATTATATTAATATTATTCATTCGCTCCTTTTACCCCATCCCCGCCCTATCCACTCACGCATAGCCCCCAACTCGCAGGCATGGCAAGAGAGGGAGAGGGAGGGGGGTAGAGAGGGCAGAGGGAGAGAGGGCAGAGAGAGAATGAGAGGCCACAGAGAGAGGGCAGAGGGACACAAGATGCAGGAGTAACTCAGTCAGTCTGAAGAAGGGTCTCAACCCGAAACGTCCCCCATTCCTTCCATCCAGAGATGCTGCCTGTCCCGCTGAGTTACTCCAGCATTTTGCGTCGACCCTTGTATTAATGGGGGCATATGTATTCCATGCAGCAAGAGAAGTCATAGATTTTTGGATGAGTATCAAGGGAGCACAAACGTGGAGTGTGAGCGTGGTATTTCTTCCAAAGAATCGGTTTGTTTTTACTGTGTGGGTTGGAATGTCAGTCTGATAGCCCTCCATGGAGTTGGTGGATTTGAGTAATCTCTTACCCAAGCCTATGAGTGGCAATCAGTGATTTCTAGGGCGATTTCTAGTGATTTCCAGGAGATTGGTTGAGGGTGGCACGGTGGCACAACGGTAGAGTTGCTGCCTTACAGCGCCAGAGACCTGGCTTCCATCCTGATTACTGCCTGTACGGAGTTTGCACGTTCTTCCCCGTGACCTGCGTGGGTTGTCTCCGAGATCTTCGGTTTCCTCCCACACTCCAAAGGCGTGCAGGTTTGTAGGTTTAATTGGCTTGGTATAAAATGTAAAAATTGTCCCTAGTGTGTGTAGGATGTTGTTAAAGTGCTGGGATCGCTGGTCGGCGCGGACTCAGTGGGCCGAAGGGCCAGATTCATAGAAACATAGAAACCTAGAAAATAGGTGCAGGAGTAGGCCATTCAGCCCTTCGAGCCTGCACCGCCATTCAATATGCACATCCAACTCAGCATCCTGTACCTGCCTTCTCTCCATCCCCTCCGATCCCTTTAGCCACAAGGGCCACATCTAACTCCCGATGTTGGGGAAGTCCAGGGCAAGGGGTCACAGTTTAAGGATAAACGGGAAATCCTTTAGGACCGAGATGAGAAAAACATTTTTCACACAGAGAGTGGTGAATCTCTGGAACTCTCTGCCACAGAAGGTAGTTGAGGCCAGTTCATTGGCTATTTGCAACCCTCTGATTATTAGCAACCACTTTCTGTTATTTGCACTACCAGTTTATTTATTCATGTGTGTATATATTTATATCATGGTATATGGACACATTTATCTGTTTTGTAGTAAATGCCTACTATTTCCTGTGTGCTTAAGCAAAGCAAGAATTTCATTGTCCTATACAGGGACACATGACAATAAACTCACTTGAACTTGATATTTAAGAGGAAATATGGCCAATGAACTGGCCTCAACTACCTTCTGTGGCAGAGAGTTCCAGAGATTCACCACTCTCTGTGTGAAAAATGTTTTCTCATCTCAGTCCTAAAGGATTTCCCCTTTATCCTTAAACTGTGACCCCTTGTCCTGGACTTCCCCAACATCGGGAACAATCTCTCTGCATCTAGCCTGTCCAACCCCTTAAGAATTGTGTAAGTTTGTATAAGATCCCCCCTCAATATTCCTCGCTGAATCTGTAAACTAGTGGATACACTGTGTGGTAAGTGGGAAGACTGCGGGTGTTTTAAGAATAACACGACCATGTAACGTCCCAATGAGTTAGATGGCAGCAAGTTCAATGATGGTGGAGAAACTCAGCGGGTGCAGCAGCATCTATGGAGCGAAGGAAATAGGCAACGTTTCGGCACGAAACTTTGCCTATTTCCTTCGCTCCATAGATGCTGCTGCACCTGCTGAGTTTCTCCAGCATCTTTGTCTACCTTCGATTTTCCAGCATCTGCAGTTCCTTCTTAAACAAGTTCAATTATGGGTTCTTTCTCAGCAGCTCTCTTCTGAATCCCTTGGTGACCTACCTCTACCGGAAGGGATCAAAGGTACAAGTGTAGATTAACTTGCTGGTGTAACATTGGTGAAAAAGCAACTCAGCCACGAGCTAGAATGGCCCCTCGTGGTCTGAGGCCCGTACGTGCAAATATATCTGTGGTCACGTCAATTAATTCTTCAACGTTGGAAGAAAGGTGCTTTCATTGTCTGGTTCAGGGCAGGGCTGGTCAAATGACAATGGCTTGAAGAACCATATTTAATAGTCACACCAGCTTCTCGTTCTCACCCAACAAACAGCCAACAACGGCCTGTTTCCTTTATCATCATTACCTTTTTGCATATCTTTCATTCATTGTTCTTTATCTCTCCACATCACCGTCTATTGGGTGGGCGGCGCGACTCACGTCGCAGCGGCCTCTGCAGTCCGTCTGTCTTTTATTTATTTTTTGTCTCGTTTGAGTGTGGTTTATAGAGTTTTTTTAACTGGGTATGTGTCTGGGGGGGGGGGGCGGGGAAACTTTTAAAACCTTTCCCCTGCACGGAGGACCCGACCTTTTCTCTGTCGGGTCTCCGTTGTCGTTGGGGCCTAGCGCCGTGGAGCGGCCTCCAACCGGAACGACCTGGGGCTCCAGTCGCTGAGCCTGCGGACTTACCCACCATCGCGGAGCTGGCCGATTTAGGAGCGGGAGGAGCGGTGGTGGCGCGCTGCTGTGGCCCGACCCCGGAGATTCGGAGGCACCAGCCGCCGGCCCGGTGGACAGTAGCACCGGGAGCCCGCGGGTCCCTGCTGGGAGACCGCTTTTCGGGGATTCCGCAACAGCGACTTCTCCCGCCCGAGTTGCGGGGTTGAAAATTACCTGGAGCGGGGCCTTACATCATTGCCCGGCGCGGCTTTAAATGGCCACGGAACTTGCTAGCGCCCGCCGGGGGCTCCAATAACAAGACCCGGAGAGCGGCCTTGCATCGCCTGGCGCGGCTTTAATGACCGCGGGACTTACTTACCATCGCCCGCTGGGGGCTTTGACTCTGACATCGGGAGGAGAATGAGGAGTGCAGGAGAGAGATAAGACTTTGCCTTCCATCACAGTGAGGAGGGGATTCACTGTGATGGATGTTTGTGTAAATTGTGTTGTGTCTTGGTTCTTTTTCTTGTGTGTATGACTGCAGAAACCAAATTTCGTTTGAATCTCATTGAAACATATAAGGTTGTTAAGGGCTTGGACACGCTAGAGGCAGGAAACATGTTCCCGATGTTGGGGGAGTCCAGAACCGGGGGCCACAGTTTAATAATAAGGAGTAGGCCATTTAGAATGGAGACGAGGAAACACTTTTTCTTACAGAGAGTGGTGAGTCTGTGGAATTCTCTGCCTCAGAGGGCGGTGGAGGCAGGTTCACTGGATGCTTTCAAGAGAGAGCTGGATAGGGCTGTTAAAATAGCAGAGTCACGAGATATGGAGAGAAGGCAGGAACGGGATACTGATTGTGGATGATCAGCCATGATCACATTGAATGGCGGTGCTGGCTCGAAGGGCCGAATGGCCTCCTCCTGCACCTATTGTCTATCGGTGCTCGGCGGGCCGGATGATTTCGGGTTACGGGCCGCATTCGGCCCGGGGGCCGCAGGTTGCCGACCCCTGCTCTACAGCTTGTAATTTACCTTTGATTAACAGTCAGCTTTATGCACAGAATCTTTTGTGATTTTATGATGCGCTGTGATATTTTTGGCTACGACGAAATATTGTTGCATTATTTTTTGAGGAGTTGCTTTAAGATTAATAATTCAACTCTCTTTGCAAAATGATTAGAAAATACTGGATCAATAATAATATAATGATCGCAGCGGTCGAAGATAACAGTGACAAATATCATCAACTTAGAGTCTCGAGTCTCAGAGGAGATTTGAAAGAATTATAAAACATTTATACCGGTCTGCTATTAGCTGAGAGGTTTGCAAAGCATTGTCAAGTCAGGAAGAGGATATCAAGGAAGGTCCCGTGTGTCTTTTTCAAGGTTTTGACATGACCCTGCAAAAGAAGGAATAGATATTTATGGGAGAATTATTAATGTCAAGCCTGCTGGAGTGCTGGAATCAGACATGTCCTTTCAATCTGAGGCTGTGATCTCTGGTCCTGGACTCTCCCACTAGTGGAAACATCCTCTCCACATCCACTCTTCCACTCAATCCAGGCCATTCACCCCACTGTTACGTCCTCCTCTTGACACTAATGTTCCGAGTTGTAGGCTATTTAATTAACAAAAACCATTGTAGATACGTAATGCTGAAATGCTGGACAATACAGCTCACCCCCTCCGTGACACACTGGTCAACCTGAGGAGCACCTTCAGCAACAGACTGGTTCCACCAAGATGCAGCACAGATCGCCACAGGAGATCCTTCTTCCCTGTGGCTATCAAACTGTACAACTCCTCCCCCTTCTGTCGTGGGGTAGACTGAGACTGACCGCCCCCCCCCCCCCCGAATCTTTGCAACCCCCCCCCAAGCCTTTCCACTCGTCAATTTTATTTCATGTTTCATGTATTTGGTATTTTGTGTTTGTACAACTGGTGGAGGAACACTGAAGGAACTCTGTTGCCTTCCATCACAGTGAAGAATGCTGTGGTGGATGTTTGTGTTCAATTCTCTTGTGGATTAGCAAAGATCCTACAGCGAGCAAGATGGTCCACTCGACGAGAAAGACGTAGTACGGTCATGGGCAGATTCATGGGTAATTCTAGGCCACCATTTCCGTAACCGGCTTCCGTCTCCGTCTCCGCACCAAAGATCCCGTAGGATAATAGTGTGGAGACGGAAGCCAGTTACGGAAACATCCTCGTAAAAATGAAAGTTCTTTGGTAAAAATCTTCTCCTCATTTTCAGGATTTTAATTTAATAATGCAAACTGTACCCCCGCAACGTTGATGACACTGCCGGTCGGGTCGGGTTACGGAAATGGATGAAAAAAAGGCCCACGTTCCGCTCCGTTGCGTACTGCACGTCAGCCCATTGCATTTAGCAGGAGTGGTCTATCTTGCTCTGCTATAGGATCTTTGCTTTTCAGTTGTGTTGGTGCATGTGACAAATAAATGTGAACCTTGAACCTTAAGATCAAAATCCCTCCTGGGATAAATAAAGTTGTATCGTATCGTACAATGTACAGCAGTAGATTCAATACTATCAGAAAGAAAGAAACCCCAGCTAGTACTCATCCACTGCTTCTTTTAAAACTTTGGCAAGCAAGACTTTCTTGCCTTCCATCACAGTGTGAGGAATGTGGGGAATCCACTGTGGTGGATGTTTATAGTAACTTTTATGTAGTTGTGTGTCTTGTTATTTTTTTTTCTCGTATGGCTGTTTGGCGATTCGCACCTTAATTGGCACATGTAACAATGAAAACAGTCAAAACAGTTCAAACAGACTAAAGTGCAGATGTGTCTGTGCGACGTGACCATCCGAGGGAGACAGTCCAGGGGGGGTGGGGGGCACTCAGCTGGGCCGGTTCAGAGCCGCTATAGCTCTGGGAATGAAGCTGTTCCTGAGTCTGGAGGTTCGGGCGTAGAAGGCCTTGTAACGTTTGCCGGAGGGAAGTAGTTCGAACAGTCCGTCACAAGGGTGTGAGGAGTCTTTATGGATGCTGACGGCCTTCCTGAGGCACCATGTGTGGTAGATGCCCTCCAAGGCTGGTAGCGGTGTCCCAAGGCTGGGACACAGCTACCAGCTAAACTAAATAGGAGATGAACTCCTCCAGTCAGAGCGAGGCCCAACGCACATTGGAGGAACAGCACCTCATAATTCCCTTGGGCAGCTTACAACCCTGCGGTATGAACATTGGCTTCTCTAACTTCAAGTAACCCTTGCAACCCCTCTCTCTCCATCGCTCCTCCACCCTCGTGCACTGTTCCCATCCATATACCCCTTCGTTTGTACCTCTTCCACAGCCATCAATGGGCCACTGTGGCTCAACCCTCCCTGGGCCATCAGCGCTGGCTTTGATTTGTTCCTTTTCATATCTCTTTTTCCAGATACTCCTTTTCTCCAGAGACGTTGCCTGACCCGCTGAGCTACTCCAGCATTTTGTGTCTATCTTCACACTGAATCTGATGTTGCTTTAAAATGTCGAAGCAAAGAGCTGTTCATCTGTCTTTTAATAAAGCAATTTAAATTCAATTGGAGAAGGCACTTAATGCTGTTACAGCAGTGATTCATTATCTCTGATGAAGGCATCACTTTCAAACCAGACCCATCCCTTGCTGCTCGATGGTGAAAAAATGTCAGATACCAACATCTGGGCGGCACGGTGGCGCAGCGGTAGAATTGCTGCCTTACAGCGCCAGGAACCCGGGCTCGATCCTAACTACGGGTGCTGTCTGTACGGAGTTTGCACGTTCTCCCCGTGACCTGCGTGGGTTTTCTCCGAGAACTTCGGTTTCCTCCGGCACTCCAAACACGTACAGTTTTGTAGGTTAATTTGCTTGGAATAAACGATAAACATGTCCCTAGTGTCGGATAGTGTTACTGTGCGGGGATCACTGGTAGGTGCGGACTCGATGGGCCGAAGGGCCTGTTTCCGCGCTGTATCTCTAAAACAAATATTGCACAGGATGCTTCATGTTTCTGGTGTATCTGGTGAGGTTTGATCAGGGTTTTCTCTATCCTACATTAGGGACATGTTTTTAATTTATTCCAATGCAGTTAACCTACAAACCTGCACGTCTTTGGAGTGCGGGAGGAAACCGAAGATCTCGGAGAAAACCCACGCAGGTCACGGTGAGAACGTACAAACTCCGTACAGACAGCACCCGTAGCCGGGATCGAACCCGGGTCTCTGGCGCTGTGAGGCAGCAACTCTACCGCTGCACCACCGTAGCTCAGTGAAATGTTATTTTTTTAAGACTCTCGGTGTGAGGTTGAGTCAAGTGCGTTGAGCGGAATTGGAGGAAGCCTCTGTCTTTCTCGATTGTGCTCCCTCTGTTCCCTGTCGCTGCTGTTAATGTTATGAGGAGATGTGGCTGTGTCAGATCTCATAAAGCACAGGGTCTCTGCAATAGATAATAGACAACAGGTGCAGGAGTAGGCCATTCGATCCTTCAAGCCAGCACCGCCATTCAATGTGATCATGGTTGATCATCCCCAATCAGTACCCCGTTCCTGCCTTCTCCCCGTATCCCCTGACTCCGCTATATTTAAGAGCCCTATCTAACTCTCTCTTGAAAACATCCCGTGGAATCGGCCTCCACTGCCTTCTGAGGCAGAGAATTCCACAGATTCACAACTCTCTGGGTGAAAAAAGTTTTTCCTCATCTCCGTTCTGAATGGTCTACCCTAATTCTTAAACTGTAGCCCCTGGTTCTGGATTTCCCCAACATCGGGAACATGTTTCCTGCCTCCAGCGTGTCCAAGCCCTTAATAATCTTATATGCTTCAATAAGAATCCCACTCATCCTTCTAAATTCCGGAGTATACAAGCCCAGCCGCTCCATTCTATCAACATATGACAGTCCCGCCATCCCGGGAATCAACATTGCGAACCTATGCTGCACTCCCTCAATAGCAAGAATATCCTTCCTCAAATTTGGAGACTCTAAGTGTCACGCGGCTGGGAGATGAGAGCTGTGAGCAATATTGCATTCTGAGAGGTGCCAGCCTTGATCAATGCTCGTAACAACCTTTAATGCAGTGCCTTCCGCAAATTGAAATTCCGCAGCTACTGTTGTAAATTAAATATTAAGGGATAAATTATTCGAGTCTGGTGTAGCAGACCTGAATGGAGAGGCCGGGATTATTAATAGCAACGTTCTTTATTATTTGAATATTTATGAAATATATTGGAGCTGCTGAGATTGCAATTGACCTAAACAGGCTGGATTGGAAAACCAAGCCATGTGTTTCTGTGTACTATCGAGATTCTTGATTAGTGCGGGTGTCGGGGGTTATGGGGAGAAGGCAGGAGAATGGAGTTAGGAGGGAGAGCTAGATCAGCCATGATTGAATGGCAGAGTAGACGTGATGGGCCGAATGGCCTAATTCTGCTCCTATCACTTGTGACCCATATGATCTCTCTGTATCACCGTCCATATCACTCGCTTCCCTTTCCCCTGAAGGGCCTGTCCCACTGTAATTCAAGAGTTCTCCCGAGTTTCCCCTGATTCGAACTCGGAGAATTACAGTAATGGCCGCTCATAGGTACTCGGGGCTCTCGTGGACATTTTTCAACATGTCTTCACGAGTCTTCACGAGCTTACCGCGTTCCTCGATTACCTGCCGTTAGCGTTTACAAGCCGCTAAGAGACGTCTCGAGCTCCGACGTACCCGCTACGTACTGCTTACCACGAGTTTAATTTTTTTATAAACTCTTGAATTACCTCGTACAGTGGGACAGGGCCTTTACTCTCAGTCTGAAGAAGGGTCTCCACCCGAAACGTCGCCCATTCCTTCTCTCCAGAGATGCTGCCTGTCCCGCTGAGTTACTCCAGCACTTTGTGAATTACGCCTGTGTGATTTGTTTACAATACATAATCTCTGAGAGCTCTTGTTTACATGTCCCATTTACTGCAACTGATGATATTAGCTCTCAACTTTAGTAGATTACATCTAAACACTAAATCACGGCGTAATTGTTATTCCAGTCTTTGCTGCTGTGCCTCTAAAGTTGTAGCGAGTAAGGATTTCATTCTTCTGCTTCATATCCGGTGCATATATTACACATAAACACCCCACTTGATGTTCTACTTTAATCTTCTTTGTGCATTTACTTTAATGGGAATTAATTACTGAGCTGGAGTTCACTATTCAATGGCCTCCTGCATCAATGCTGGTGCTCAGCCCAAGTAAACATCGACAATAGGTGCAGGAGTAGGCCATTCGGCCCTTTGAGCCGGCACCGCCATTCAATATGATCATAGCTGATCATCCAAAATCAGTACCCCGTTCCTGCTTTCTCCCCATATCCTCTGATTCCGTTAGAGCTAAGAGCTATATCTAACTCTCTCTTGAAAAGCTTGCTTGCTTGATACAAGATACAAGATAGATTTATTCATCATATGTGGCAGATGGCACAGTGAAATGAAATTCCCATACAGCCATACAATAAAAACAAACAGGACACAACACACTATAGGGTTTGACATAAAACACCCCCACACAGCAGAATCAGAGTTTCCCACTGTGTGTGAAGGCACCAAAGTCAGTCTCTTCCTCCACTGTTCCCCGTGGTCAGGGCCTCCCCGTGCCCTCCGCAGTTGCCGCTACGGGCGGCCCGATGTCCAGGACCGCTCGCCGGGGTGATACAAGTCCGACGTCGGGGCTGCGGGACGTCCTCAGCGGCGTGGACACCAGAGTCGGCCCCCTCCTACCGGAGTTGGCAGCTTCCAAAGTCCGCAGGCCGCGCCGGGTGGAGACCTGCTCCTGGCGACCCTCTGCAAGGCGCCCCAGGACTCCACGATGCATGTTCAGCGCCGCCCGCGTTGGAAGCTCTCCGCACCAGAGCTCCACGATGTTGGAGCAGCGGCCCAACGCTCCGGAGCTCCAACCGGCGACCCAGGTAGGCATCGCCCGCTCCGCGGTGACTCCAGCGCTGCGCCGCCGCTGTAGCAGCCCTGGTCCGGTTCCCGGTCCCCGGCAGGAAAGACCGCTCCGATCCAGCTGGTAGGCCGCGAGGTGGGGGGCGAGGACGCGACTCGGAGAAATAGTCGCGCCCCCGCCAGGAAGAGACTGGGAAACGGTTTCCCCCTTACCCTGCCCCCCTCCCCCACATAGAAAAGTTAAAGTTTCCCCCTAAAACAGACTTTAGACTAACTAAAAATATAAAAATAGATAGAAATAACAGACAGGCTGTAGGTAGAGGCTGCTGCCAGTGCAGCGCCCCTAGTGCACGTTTCAATGGTGTTTTATCATTAATGTTTTATTATTATTAATGTTTAGTGTTTTCTGAGTCATTTGTAACTGTCATTGTATGTCATGTTGTTACTTGTGGGCGGAGCACCAAGGCAAATTCCTTGTATGTGAATGTTCAATTGAATTGAATTGAATTGAATCCCTTTATTGTCATTCAGACCTTACGGTCTGAACGAAATTTTGTGCCTGCAGTCATACATACATCATACAATAATAAACAACAATAAACACAAATTAACATCCACCACAGTGTATCCACCAAGCACCTCCTCACTGTGGTGGAGGCAAAAAAATCTTAGGGTTACTGTCTCTTCCCTCCTCTTCTCCCTCTGCGCTGAGGCGTTTCCCCACCGGGCGATGGCACAACAGTCCCGCGGCTCACCGAACCCCGCAACGGGCCGGCTCAAACACCGCGGTCCGGGGGTGGTCGAAGCTGCCGCCCTCCAGTCCAGCATACGCAGCCGCTGGCCTGCGGCTGAACCCAGGACTCAGGTCACCGCCGCCAGAACGCCGTCCCAGCCACCGGAGCACCGTTCCAGCCCTGAGCCTGATCGCCCTCACGTGAGTGCCGTTCCTCCCTCGAGCTGGGCCGCTCCGATGGGAGTGCCGTTCCTCCCTCGGGCTGGGCCGCTCCGACGGGAGTGCCGTTCCTCCCTCGGGCTGGGCCACTCCGACGGGAGTGCCGTTCTCCCTCGGGCTGGGCCACTCCGACGGGAGTGCCGTTCCTCCCTCGGGCTGGGCCACTCCGACGGGAGTGACGTTCCTCCCTCGGGGCTGGGCCAGTCCGACCAGAGTGCCGTTCCTCCCTCGGGCTGGGCCACTCCGACGGGAGTGCCACAGCCCCTCACGGGAGAGTCTCGGCCCCTCGCCAGGCCGTCTTCATGGGAGCGCAGTTCCAGCCCCGAGCTGGGCCGCCCTCACGGGAGCGAGCCCAGGGCAAGTCCTGACAGGCTGCCTCCGGAGTCCCGAGGTCGCCAGCTCCGCCATTAGGCCTCAGCGCAGACGGAGGCAGAGAGGGGGGATACGATGAAAAAGTCGTATTCCCCCCAAGGGAGAGACAGCAAACCCCGTTTCAACCCCCCCCCCCCCCCACCCACATAAACACAAGAAGGAACTGCAGATGCTGGAAAATCGAAGGTACACAAAAATGCTGGAGAAACTCAGCGGGTGCAACAGCATCTATGGAGCGAAGGAAATAGGCAACGTTTCGGGCCGAAACCCTTCTTCAGACTGATAGGGGGTGGCGGGGAGAAGGAAGGAAAAAGGAGGAGGAGGAGCCCGGGGGCTGAGGGATGGGAGGAGACAGCCCGAGGGCTGAGGAAGGGGAGGAGACTAGCCCTTGCTGTCTCCAACTAGCCCTTGCTGTGAATACTTGGCCAATAAACTTACTTACTTTCTTAAAACATCCAGTGAATTGTCCTCCACTGCCTACTGTGGCAGAGAATTCCACAGATTCACAACTCTCTGGGTGAAAAGGTTTTTCCTCATCTCAGCCCTAAATGGCCGACCCCTTATTCTTAATCGGTGACCCCTGATTCTGGAATCCCCCAACATGGGGAACATTTTTCCTGCGTCTAGCCTGTCCGATTCCTTAAGAATTTTATATGTTTCTATAAGATCCCCTCTCATCCATCTAAATTCCAGTGAGTATAAGCCCAGTCGGCCCATTCTTCCCTTGCTCCCGACTCCCATATCTATGCATTGCAACATGGAAAGCAGACACCAAGACACACATAGAACCAGTGAGCTCGATGCACTTTGCAACAGACCCTGAGGCCAGTGCGGCTTGTGTTAAAATCTGCCGACTTTGATTCCAAGTTGCACGCGCTGATTTTTATTAAATTTACTTATAATTTTCAATTAGCTTCCCGAAATTGAAGGAGTTTTAAATTAAATTTATCAGGAGCGGCATGGTGGCGCAGCGGCAGAGTTGTTGCCTTACAGCGCCAGAGACCCGGGTTCGATCCCGACTACGGGTGCTGCCCGTGTGTGGAGTTTGTACGCTCAAACCGGTGCCCCGGTTTCCTCCCACACTCCAAAGACATACAGGTTTGTAGGTCTGAAGAAGGGTTGGTCTGAAAAGGGTTTCGGCCCGAAACGTTGCCTATTTCCTTCGCTCCATAGATGCTGCTGCACCCGCTGAGTTTCTCCAGCTTTTTTGTGTACCTTCGATTTTCCAGCATCTGCAGTTCCTTCTTAAACAGGTTTGTAGGTTAATTGGCTTGGATAAAGATTGTAAATTGACCCTAACGCACATGATAGTGTCTGGGGATCGCAGGTCGGCGTGGACTCGGTGGGCCGAAGGGCCTATTTCCGCGCTGTATCTCAAAAAAAGCTATACCGAATTATCAGCCATGATCATATTGAATGGCGGTGCAGGCTCGAAGGGCCGAATGGCCTACTCCTGCACCTATTTTCTATGCTTCTATGTATCTAAGGTGGACATAAATGCTGGAGAAATTCAGCGGGTGAGGCAGCATCTATGGAGGGAAGGAATAGGTGACGTTTCGGGTCGAGACCCTTCCTCAGACTGATCGGGTCGAGACCTTTCCTCAGTTTGAGGAAGGGTTTTGACCCGAAACGTCGCTTGTACCTTCGCTCCATAGATGCTGCCTCACCCGCTGAGTTTCTCCAGCATTCTTTGTCTACCTTCGATTTTTTTCCAGCATCTGCAGTTCTTTCTTAAACATACTGAATTATCTAAATCAGTTTGAACTTTTGCTGACTGTCTGTAAGCACTGTGGATCGCTCGATTGTAATCGTGTATTGTCTTTCCGCTGACTGGGAGTAAACTAAACTAAATCTGTTGGGCCTTGGAAGACCAAGCGCACGTGTTCAGCGGAACATGTTTAGGAAGAAGTGCAAATTCTGGTTTCCAATGCATATTTGTGAAGATCTCTCCTGGTCCCAGCACACTCATGCAATCATAAAGAAAGCACATCAGCGCCTCTACTTCCTGAGAAGATTACGGAGAGTCGGTATGTCAAGGAGGACTCTCTCTAACCTCTACAGGTGCACGGTAGAGAGCATGCTGACCGGTTGCATCGTGGCTTGGTTCGGCAACTTGAGCGTCCAGGAGCGGGAAAGGCTGCAAAAAGTTGTGACCACTGCCCAGTCCATCACTGGCTCTGACCTGCATACCATCGAGGGGATTTATCGCAGTCACTGCCTCAAAAAGGCTGGCAGCATCATCAAGGACCCACACCATCCTGGCCACACACTCATCTCTCCGCTGCCATCAGGTAGAAGGTACAGGAGCCTGAAATCTGCAACATCCAGGTTCAGGAACAGCTACTTCCCCACAGCCATCAGACTATTAAACACAACTTCAAACAAACTCTGAACTATAACAGCTTATTGCACTTTATCTGTTTATTTATGTGTGTGTGTGTATATATTCTATGGTTTATGGACACACTGATCTGATCTGTATTTATGACTACTATATTCTATTGTGCTGAAGCAAAGCAGGAATGCCATTGTCCTATCTGGGACACATGACAATAAACTCTCTTGACTTGACTTGACTTTCTTGAGATCGACACAAAATGCTGAAAAGTCTGAAGAAGGGTCTCGACCCGAAACACCACCCATTCCTGTTATCCACAGATGCTGCCTGTCCCGCTGAGTTACTCCAGCATTTTGTGTTTATCTTGGACGAAGGGAATGGGATGATGAGTGCAAGTTTTAAAATAAGCAGTGGATAAGTACCATCTTTCCGATGGTTGAATCTAGCACTCTTCATCATGCCCACATTGCCTCATTCCAGTACTACAGCAGTCTTGACATCGATCATTCTTCCATAAGCATCTTTGCCTGGTCTTGTTAATGTACATGAAACGGAACAGCCTGCTTGGAAATGAGTGCGTGTGTGGATGCTCTTCACATGAAAGCCCAAGTCATTACAGATTCTATTGATTAGTTTGCTCTGCATTTCAACCTCCTTAGCAGTACACATGTCTAGCATGTTATGATAATTTGATCTGTAGAACTTGGCTTAACCCATCGTAGGCTGATTCTGTTGTGGAAGCTTCCATGTTGACAACAGGAATCGATTCATCACCACACATCCGCTCAGATTCTCAGCATGTCTTTTGTTGTTTCTGCCTGATCAATGTGGCCATTTCTGGCCTTATTAATGTCATGTGCAGTCCACAATTCTTTCAGATTACAGACATGAGCTGCTTCATAGAGATAGAAACATAGAAACATAGAAAATATTTGCAGGAGTAGGCCATTCGGCCCTTCGAGCCTGCACCGCCATTCAATGTGATCATGGCTGATCATCCAACTCAGAATCCTGTACCTGCTTTCTCTCCATATCCCCTGATCCCTTTAGTCACAAGGGCCACATCTAACTTAAATATAGCCAATGAACTGGCCTCAACTACCTTCTGTGGCAGAGAGTTCCAGAGATTCACCACTCTCTGTGTGAAAAATGTTTTCCTCATCTCGGTCCTAAAAGATTTCCCCCTTATCCTTAAACTGTGACCCCTTGTCCTGGACTTCCCCAACATCGGGAACAATCTTCCTGCATCTAGTCTGTCCAACCCCTTAAGAATTTTGTAAGTTTCTATAAGATCCCCCCTCAATCTTCTAAATTCTAGCGAGTACAAGACGAGTCTATCCAGTCAGATCCTACTGCTGAATCCCATGCATGTTCACTGGTCTAATTTTAGTTTAGAGATACAGCATGGAAACGGGCCCTTCAGCCCATCGAGTCCAGGCTAACCATCGATCACCCTTCACTCCAGTTCCCATCCCATCACAGTTTCTCATCCAATCGATGCTTGAGGGGCAAGTTACAGAGGGCAAATTAACCTACCAACCAGCACGTCCTTGGGATGCGGGTGGAAACCGGAGCGCCAGGAGGAAACCCACGTGGTCACAGGGAGAACGTGCAAACACCACACAGACAACACCCGCAGGAGCCTGCGGACTTTAACATTGCGGAGCTCGCGGTCTCTGGTTAGGGACCGACTTCGGAAGCTCCAACTGCGGGAGCTTCAACCGCCACTACTGTGATTTTGACTATAAAAATGATTAGATTCATATAGAAATGACATTTATAACACAGATCAGTGGAAAAATCTTTATATTTATTTTATTTTATTATTATTTTTCTTTACATACATCTCTGCCTCCCATGCCCCCCCTGACCGCACGTCCCTGCTGTATGGTAAATCGAGTTCCACTGTACCTTAACTGGTACACGTGACAATAAACTGACCTTTGAACCAGGCAGTGGGACAATGAGTGTTAGCTCTTATATATCATCAAAATTGTTTTTCTTTGCCTCGATCATTGTCTCTTACTTCATTCTCCTTCTCACTACTGTTTGATGCCATTATATCGCATAAAAGTCTCGAATCGATGTGAAGTGAATTGTAGCCCATTGTTCAACATGAATACTCCCAGTTTTTCAGCTGTCATTGAGACTGAAGAAGAGCCCCGAACTGAAACATCATTCATCTTTTCCCACCAGGGATGCTGCCTGACCAGCTGAGGTACACCAGCACTCTGTGTCTATCTTTGGCATAAACCAAGAGTTCAAGTGGGTTTATTGTCATGTGTCCCAGATAGGACAATGAAATTCTTGCTTTGCTTCAGCACAACAGAACATAGTAGGCATGAATACAGAACAGATCAGTGTGTCCATATACCATTATATAAATATATACACACATGAATAAATAAACTGATAAAGTGCAAATAAACAGATAATGGGCTATTAATGTTCAGTGTTTTGTCCAAGCCAGGTTTAATAGCCTGATGGCTGTGGGGAAGTAGCTATTCCTGAACCTGGTCGTTGCAGTCTTCAGGCTCCTGTACCCTGTACCTGAAGGTAGCAGGGAGATGAGTGTGTGGCAAGGATGGTGTGGGTCTTTGATGATGCTGCCAGCCTTTTTGAGGAAGCGACTGCGATAAATCCCCTCGATGGAAGGAAGGTCAGAGCCGATGATGGACTGGGCAGTGTTTACTACTTTTTGTAGTCTTTTCCTCTCCAGGGCGCACATGTTTCCGAACCAAGCCACGATGCAACCGGTCAGCATGCTCTCTACTGTGCACCTGTAGAAGTTCGAGAGAGTCCTCCTTGACATACCGACTCTCCATAATCTTCTCAGGAAGTAGAGGCGCTGATGTGCTTTCTTTATGATTGCATCAGCCTTCTCGAATCAGGAAAGATCTTCAGAGATGTGCACGCCCAGGAATCTGTAGTTCTTTGTCTCTACATTTCAACTGCATCAACTCACATGGCTATTCCAAAGGTAGATACAAAATGCTGGAGTAACACAGCGGGTGAGGCAGCATCTACGGAGAGAAGGAATGGGCGACATTTCGGGGCGAGACCCTTCTTCAGACTGATGTCAGGGGAGGGGGCGGGACAAGGAAAGACTGTAGGCGGAGACAGTGAGTCTAGTGGGAGAACTGGGAAGGGGGAGGGGATGGGGAGAGAAGGAAAACAAGGACTACCTGAAGTTAGAGAAGTCAATGTTCATACCGCTGAGGTGTAAGCTGCCCAAGCAAAATATGTGGTGCTGTTCCTCCAATTTGCGCTGGGCCTCACTCTGACAGTGGAGGAGGCCCAGGGCAGAAAGGTCAGATTGGGAATGGGAGGGGGAGTTGAAGTGCTGGGCCACCGGGAGATCAGCTTGGTCAAGACGGACTGAGCGGAGGTGTTCAGCGAAACGATCGCCGAGCCAAACTATTCCAAATATTTATTAATCTTTGGCCAACAAAAAATAATCCTGGAATTATTGAACCAGAAAAAGAACCATTGATTTCTTATTGATTTCTTATTGACAATGTTGGCATCTTCACAAGGTCATAAGTGATAAGAGCAGAAATAGGCCATTCGGCCCATCAAGTCTACTCCCCCATTCAATCATGGCTGATCTATCTCTCCCTCCTAACCCCATTCTCCTGCCATCTCCCCATAACCCCCAACACCCGTACTGATCAAGAATCTATCTATCTCTGCCTTAAAATATCCATCTTTTCCGCAAATCAGAAAGTGCTGGAGGAACTGAGCAGGTCAGAGAGAATGGCTATGTGATGTTTTGGGTCAGGACCCTTCTTCAGACTAACTCTGTGAAACTAGCCAACCACGGTGTACAGAGTGGTTGGCTAGTGCGACTCGTCCTTGATTATACCGCTGGTCTGAAGAAGGGTTTCGGCCCGAAACGTCGCCTATTTCCTTCGCTCCATAGATGCTGCTGCACCCGCTGAGTTCCTCCAGCAATTTTGTGTACCCACGGTGTACAGATACAGGATAACAGGTGTAACATTCAGTGCAATATAGAGTCCAATGAAGTCAGATTAAAGATAGTCCGAGGGTCTCCAATGAGGTAGATAGAAGGTCAGGACCACTCTCTAGTTGGTGAGAGGATAGAAACATAGAAACATAGAAAATAGGTGCAGGAGTAGGCCATTTGGCCCTTCAAGCCTGCACCGCCATTCAATATGGTCATGGCTGATCATCCAACTCAGTATCCTGTACCTGCCTTCTCTCCATACCCCCTGATCCCTTTAGCAACAAGGGCCACATCTAACTCCCTCCTAAATATGAAATGGCCTCAACTACCTTCTGTGGCAGAGAATTCCACAGATTCACCACTCTCTGTGTGAAAAATGTTTTTCTCATCTCGGTCCTAAAGGATTTCCCCTTTATCCTTAAATCGTGACCCCTTGTTCTGGACTTCCCCAACATCGGGAACAATCTTCCTGCATCTAGCCTGTCCAACCCCTTAAGAATTTTGTAAGTTTCTATAAGATCCCCCCTCAATCTTCTAACTTTGAAAGAGGATGGTTCAGTTGCCTGATAACAGCTGGGAAGTAACTGCCCCTGAATCTGGAGGTGTGCGTTTTCACACTTCTGTACCTCTTGCTTGATGGGAGAGGGGAGAAGAAGGAGTGGCCGGGGTGCGACTGGTCCTTGATTATACCGCTGGCCTTGCCGAGGCAGCGTGAGGTGTAGATGGAGTCGGTGGCTGATTTAATACTCTGCATTTTCCAATGCGCTTTTTGATGGAATTAAACTATTTTAATTATGATATATGTTAAAATTAATCCCTTCCTTCACTCTAGTCGATAGAGCCATTCTGTTCCCGCTGGTATTATATATTTATTAATGCGCCGATCTGCCTCTCACTGAGATATTCCTGACAATTGCTTCCCCTCATTAAGTTTGCTTTCAAAAAGTGCCTTAATTTAAAATATATAATGAGGCTTTAGATTTGCAAAAGCCACTGCTGACAGGAGCTGAACGGAGGTAACCAGTGAGCTAGTGGTGTGTGTCTTCCTTTAGTGAATGATTAAAGACCTGTGCAAAGCCTCAAACTTAAGACCAGCAACAGATGGAAACGTAATTGAAAAGAATCTCGGTGAGATCTCGACATCATTCAACCAATGTGTCTGGTTTGATTCCAGAAACTGCATAGACAGCAAGCAGAAGATTCTTAACAGGTTGGACAGGCTAGATAATAATAATAATAATACATTTTATTTAATGGGCGCCTTTCAGACATCTCAAGGACACCTTACATAGTAATCGGAATAACATATAATCGGAATATAACAAGTAATAAAGACATCACAGAGACACAAATTAAAAACAGAATTCAATCCAAAAACAGAAAATCAAAAACACAGTGTGAAGAAAGAGCAGCGGCAGCCAAAGCGCGCCAGCGTTCACTCTCTCTTCACGGCAGCCATCTTGGACACAGACCTACAGGACTACAATTAGACAAAAAATTAGATGCAGGAAGATTGTTCCCGATGTTGGGGAAGTCCAGAACAAGGGGGTCACAGTTTAAGGATAAGGGGGAAATCTTTTAGGACCGAGATGAGGAAAACATTTTTCACACAGAGAGTGGTGAATCTGTGGAATTCTCTGCCACAGAGGGTAGTTGAGGCCAGTTCATTGGCTATATTTAAGAGGGAGTTAGATGTGGCCCTTGTGGCTAAAGGGATCAGGGGGTATGGAGAGAAGGCAGGTACAGGATACTGAGTTGGATGATCAGCCATGATCATATTGAATGGCGGTGCAGGCTCGAAGGGCCGAATGGCCTACTCCTGCACCTATTTTCTATGTTTCTATGTTTCTAAGATAGTCACAAAGTGCAGGCGTAATGCCCCTGTCCCACTTAGGAAACCTGAACGGAAACCTCTGGAGACTTTGCGCCCCACCCACGTTTTCCGTGCGGTTCCCGGAGGTTGCAGGTGGTTGCTGGAGGTTGCAAATAGTGGAAGCAGGTAGGGAGACTAACAAAAACCTCCGGAAACCGCACGAAAACCTTGGGTGGGGCACAAAGTCTCCAGAGGTTTCCGTTCAGGTTTCCTAAGTGGGACAGGGGCATTACTCAGCGGGTCAGGCAGCATCTCTGGAGAAGGTGGATAGATGACGTTTCAGGCCGGCACCCTACTTCAGACTTAGACAGTGTTTCACTTCTTCTACTTCTTCTTCTTCTTGCGAATGCAATGTAAATAAACCAAAGGAATAATTAGATCCCAAGCCGGGTGTTGAGCTGCCAGGTTGGTGCCTCACCAATGCAGCACCAGACTCAGGAACAGCTACCAAATCCCAGGAAGCGAGCGGGCAAGATCATCTCTGACCCCTCTCACCCTGGCCACAAACTCTTTGAATAACTTCCCTCTGGAAGGCGACTCCGGACTGTCAAAGCTGCCACAGCCAGACATAAAAACAGTTTTTATCCACGAGTAGTTGCTCTACTCAACAGCCAACAATCTGTAGCCTCCCTTTGATCTGGTATTTTGTTGGTTCACATGCTTGATCAATGGTGTTTTATCATGAATGTTTTATTATTATTAATGTTTAGTGTTTTCTGAGTCATTCGTAACTGTCACTGTATGTCATGTTGTTACGTGGGCGGAGCACCAAGGTAAATTCCTTGTATGTGAATACTTGGCCAATAAACTTACTTACTTACTTACTTACCATCAGGCCTCTGAATGGGCCTTCCATTAAACCAGGGTACCGCCTGAGATGTGTAGGAAGGAACTGCAGATGCTGGTTTACATCGAAGATCGACACAAAAAGCTGGAGTAACTCAGCGGGACGGGCAGCGTCTCTGGAGAGAAGGAATGGGCGACATTTCGGGTCGAGACCCTTCTTCAGACTGACGAAGTCAGGGGAAAATGGAAACGAGAGATATAGACGGTGATGTGGGGAGATATAGAACCACAGGCGGTGGTTGGTACTCATCGAGCCCTTCATTTAATCACGGCTGACCTATCTTTCCCTCTCAAGGTCACAGTTTAAGGATAAGGAGGAAATCTTTTAGGACCGAGATGAGAAAAACATTTTTCACACAGAGAGTGGTGAATCTGTGGAATTCTCTGCCACAGAAGGTAGTTGAGGCCAGTTCATTGGCTATATTTAAGAGGGAGTTAGATGTGGCCCTTGTGGCTAAAGGGATCAGGGGGTATGGAGAGAAGGCAGGTACGGGATACTGAGTTGGATGATCAGCCATGATCATATTGAATGGCGGTGCAGGCTCGAAGGGCCGAATGGCCTACTCCTGCACCTAATTTCTGTTTCTATGTTTCGACCCCATTCGCCTGCCTTCTCCCCATAACCCCCCGACAACCCTGACTAATCAAGAATATGTGAAAATCCGCCTCAAAAATATCCATTGGCTTGGCCTCCACAGCCGTCTGTGGCAATGAATTCCACAGATTCTCCGCCCTCTGTCTAAAGAAATTCCTCCTCAACCCCTTGACATCGCACCGTGTGATAGTCAGCGAGGAATTCCCACAATCTGCTCCATGAGAAATGAGTTTAATTAAACACTTGAGCGTTAAGCCTGCGATGTTCCCTGGTGCACCACCTCCAGATCTCACGAAATTTGGGTAAATATGTGAGAGATTTACACTTGCAAAATGTGTCTCATTAACACAATTTAACACCTTTATTTATATCCTTTAACTTTGACTGATTTAATTCTTTCATTTATCTCCATTTATATATTTCAAATATATTACATCACCTCATTTTTTTTAGTTTAGGGATAGAGCGCGGAAACAGACCCTTCGGCCCACCGGGTCCGTGCAGACCAGCGATCCCCGCACGCGATCACTATCCCACACACACACACACATTTACAATTTTACCAAAGGCAATTTTTAACCAACAAACCTGCACGTCTTTGGAGTGTGTGAGGGAACCGGAGCGCCCGGAGAAAACCCACACAGTCACGGGGAGAACGTACAAACTCCGTACAGACAGCACCCATAGTCAGGATCCAACCTGGGTTTCTGGCGCTGTGAGGCAGCAACTCTACCGCTGCGCCACCGTGCCACCCAAATTGTCAGAATAGATTTATATAAATTAACAAATTAAGGGACAGTCCAGAACCAGGGGCCACAGTTTAAGAATAAGGGGTCAGCCATTTAGAACTGAGATGAGGAAACACTTTTTCACACAGAGTCTGTGGAATTCTCTGCGTCAGAGGGCGGTGGAGGCAGGTTCTCTGGATGCTTTCAAGAGAGAGCTAGATAGGGCTCTTAAAGATAGCGGAGTCAGGGGATATGGGGAGAAGGCAGGAACGGGGTACTGATTGGGGATGATCAGCATGAGCACATTGAATGGCGATGCTGGCTCGAAGGGCCGAATGGCCTACTCCTGCACCTATTGTCTATTGTCTATTGTCTATCAATATAACAAGGAATCTAATAAGGATATCTGGTTCAGCTTAAAGCTGCTAGTAAAATAGGAACCCTAATATAAATACTGTTGATAATCAAATTCATATTTATATGCCTGACTTCCATCCAAGCCCTTTCACACTTTGATATTTGACAGAAATATATGCCAAAATTTATTTTCGAACCATTTGGGATGTTAACTTTAATTATGAATTTGCTCACAAAAATGTTTGTAATGCAAGTAATTTATTTTTTCGAATATGCTCTTACAGTATAGAGGTGAAAGGTAAACATGGTATTGTGAATATTTGTGTGACTCAGGATTATGTAAATATACTGCAAACATAATTATGATTCACACTCCACAGAAATGGCCAAGTCTTGCGCCTTCACACACTCCCAGTGTTTTGAAAGTGTTCTAGAAACATAGAAACATACATAGAAACATCGGAAATATATGTGCAGGAGGAAGCCATCTGTCCCTTCGAGCCAGCACCGCCATTCATTGTGATCATGGCTGATCGTCCCCAATCAATAACCCGTGCCTGCCTTCTCCCCATATCACTTGATTCCACTAGCCCCTAGAGCTCTATCTAACTCTCTCTTAAATCCATCCAGTGATTTGGCCTCCATTGCCCTCTGTGGCAGGGAGTTCCCAAATTCCAGAAATATACTCTCTGGGATGAAAAAGTTTTTCCTCACCTCAGTCTTAAATGGCCTCCCCTTTATTCTAAGACTGTGGCCCCTGGTTCTGGACTCACCCAACATTGGGAACATTTTTCCTGCATCTAGCTTGTCCAGTCCTTTTATAATTTTATATGTTTCTATAACATACCCCCTCATCCTTCTAAACTCCAGTGAATACAAGCCTAGTCTTTTCAATCTTTCCTCATTCCCCAGTCATTCCTGTCATAATGACCTTCCTAACAGCAGCACCTAGTGACAAAAAAAACCCAGCAGCGTTTATTTATATTACACGCTTGACCAAGTGTGATGTGATGTAACTCTGAAGACGGGTCTCGACCCGAAACTTCACCTGTTCCTTTTCTCCAGAGATGCTGTCTGACTCTCAATAGTCAATAGACAATAGACAATAGACAATAGGTGCAGGAGTACAGCCCCAGCAGGCCCCACGAGCCAACATCGCCATTCAATGTGATTATGGCTGATCATCCCCAATCAATGTTCCTGCCTTCTCCCCATATCCCTTGACTCCGCTATCTTTAAGAGCCCTATCTAGCTCTCTCTTGGAAGCATCCAGAGAACCTGCCTCCACCGCCCTGTGAGGCAGAGAATTCCACAGACTCACAAATCTGTGTGTGAAAAAGTGAGCTCGGACACCGACCAACATGTCTCATCTACATTAGTCCCACCTGCCTGCGTTCGGCCCATATCCCTCTAAACCTATCCGATCCATGTACCTGTCCAACCTGTCTTCTAAATATTCATAAGATCGGATAAGTGATAGGAGCAGTAATAGGCCATTCGGCCCATCATACCTACTCCACCATTCAACCGTGGCTGATCTATCTCTCCCTCCTAGCCCCATTCTCCTGCCTTCTCCCCATAATCTCTGACATCCTTATTGTGACAGTCCCTGCCTCAACTACCTCCTCTGCCGGCTCGTTCCATGCGCCCATTACTCTTTGTGTGTGAAAGTTGCACCTTGAGTAGAAGGGCAACTATAAAAAGAAACAACCTTTTGCCTATGACTAAAGAAGTCGGAGTGATTTCTACTTTCATCATATCTATGGAGCTATTAAATCTTATGACAGATGAGACTGCAGATGCTGAAATCTTGAACACAACACAATGTCAGAGGGTGGTGAATCTGTGGAATTCTTTGCCACACAAGACTGCGGAGGCCAAGTCAGTGGATATTTTTATGGCAGAGAAAGATAGATTCTTGATTAGTACGGGTGTCAGGGGTTACGGGGAGAAGGCAGGGGAATGGTGTTAGGAGGGAGAGATAGATCAGCCATGATTGAATGGCAGAGTTAACTTGATGGGCCGAATGGCCTAATTCTACTCCTGCTCCTTATGGCCTTATGCTGGTGGAACACAGTGGGTGGATTGGACAGGCAATGTTAGGACTTTGATTACAGTTATGGGGCTGTCCCACTTGGGCAATTTGTTGGGTGACTGCAGGTGACTGCCGCAAAATTTTCAACATGTGGCGAACATTTTTGCTATCGTAGGTTGTCGTAGGTGTTGTCGTAGGTGCTGTCGCCAAGTGCCGTAGGTGAATTCCATTAAAACTAGTCCCTGGCAGTCGCCTAAGTGTGACATGCCCTTTAGGGATATTTGTTTCAGATTAGTGTAAAAGCCCTGTCCCACTGTACGAGGTAATTCAAGAGCTCTCCCAAGTTTAAAAAAAAAATCAAACTCGTGGTAAGCACGTAGAATGTACGTAGCGGGTACGTCGGAGCTCGGGGACGTCTCTTAGCGGCTCGTTTCGCTAACGGCAGGTCTCGGGAAACGCGGTAAGCTCGTGAAGACTCGTGAAGATTTTTCAACACGTTGAAAAATGTCCACGAGAGCCCCTAGCACCCACGAGCGGCCATTACCGTAATTCTCTGAGTTTGAATCCGGGGAAACTCGGGAGAACTCTAGAATTAGCTCGTACAGTGGGACAGCCCCTTTACGAGGCATAAATCCCAACTTTCATCTTTGGAACCGTGACTTGTAAAATGTAGGAAATTACCCCCAGATATGTATTGGTCAGAGCCTTTATTAAGTAGAAACAAATAACTGCAGATGCTGGTTTGTACCAAAGATAGACACAGAGTGCTGGAGTAACTCAGCGGGTCAGGCAGCATCTCTGGATAAAAAGGAAGGGTCCCGACCCGAAATGTCACCCACCCATTTTCTCTAGAGATGCTGCCTGACCCACTGAGTCAGCCTTTATATTAAGTTGCAGTTTGACTCCAGGAACTGCAAGGATCCAGAAAGGTCCTGACCCAAGTGTTCAAAAGGGAACTGCAGATGCTGGAATATCGAAGGTACACAAAATTGCTGGGGAAACTCAGCGGGTGCAGCAGCATCTATGGAGCAAAGGAAATAGGCGACGTTTCGGGCCGAAACCCTTCTTCAGACTCAGTAGGTCCTGACCCAAGATGTCTCCTGTTCGTTCCCTGCCCAAATGCTGCCTGAGCCATTGAGTTCCCCCCGGCTCTTTCTGACATTAATTTAGTGCTATATTCATAAATAACACATCAAGCAATAATGTGCAGGAAGGAACTGCAGATGCTGGTTTACACCGAAGATAGAAACAAAATGCTGGAGTAACTCAGCGGGACAGGCAGCATCTCCGGAGAGAAGGAATGGGTGTGTGACGGAGGACTTCAGACTGACCCAAAACATCACCCACCTCTAGCAACAAAGACCGCACACTCATGTTGAATAAAAACTGCACTACTTCTCCTTCTCACCTAGCAAACAGCGAACAATCCGAAGAAGGGTCTCGACCCGAAACGTCACCCATTCCTTCTCTCCAGAGATGCTGCCTGTCCCGCTGAGTTACTCCAGCATTTTGTGACAATCTTCATGAGAAATATCAACACTGGTGTGATTACCACCCCGCCGGTTACAAACACCGTCTAATTAATCCCATCTATTTTCATTAGTCTCTCCCTCAGAGATCAAAATTAGAAAGCTACGAAAATAAAAGTCATCCGTCCACAAGAAATGAGGTCTCAAACTCACACGAAAGGGGGAGAGAGAGAAATGATTCCCAAAGGTTAGCGAATGTGTAGGTTGAATGTACAGGGCATTTGATTTTAAATAGACACAAAAAGCTGGAGTAACTCAGCGGGCCAGGCAGCATCTCTGGAAAAAAGGAATAGGTGACGTTTCGAGTCGAGACCTGAATTCAGACTGAGAGCCAGGGGAAAGTGGAACGAGAGATATAGGCGGTGATGTAGATAGATATAAAACAATAGACAATAGGTGCAGGAGTAGGCCATTCGGCCCTTCGAGCCAGCACCGCCATTCAATGTGATCATGGCTGATCATCCCCAATCAGTACCCCGTTCCTGCCTTCTCAAACATATGAATGGAAGATATGCAAAATAGTAATCAGTCTGAAGAAGGGTCTCCACTGCCCACGTTGCACCAAGGTGTGTGGATCGTGGATCGGCCTCTACAGACATCTGCAGACCCACAAGCGGACGACCCTATGGAGAGGAGAGGACAGTCATACTTGTTTCGAGTGACCGCCGATGATGAGACTTGATGGGCCGAATGGCCCAATTCAGCTCCTAAAACCTACGAGCTTATGTTGGGCAGAGATGGCCCAGGTTCTTCGACGTGATACCAAAGGAATTCCAAACATCTGCAGGTTCAGGGTGGGAAGCCCACGGTTGGGTCACATCACAGCTTGTTTGGGAACGGCTCTGCCCAAGGCCACAGGCAATTCCAGTGAGTTGTGGATCTAGCCCAGTTCATCACACAGACCAGACTCCCCACCATTGACTGCATCTGCACTTCATGCTGCCTCAGGAAAGCAGCCAACATCATCAAAGTGGAACAATAGACAATAGACAATAGGTGCCGGAGTAGGCCATTCGGCCCTTCGAGCCAGCACCGCCATTCAATGTGATCATGGCTGATCATCCCCAATCAGTACCCCGTTCCTGCCTTCTCCCCATATCCCCTGACTCCGCTATTTTTAAGAGCCCTATCTAGCTCTCTCTTGAAGGTATCCAGAGAACCGGCCTCCACCGCCCTCTGAGGCAGAGAATTCCACAGACTCGCCAGTTTCTGTGAGAAAAAGTGTTTCCTCGTCTCCGTTCTAAATGGCTTACCCCTTATTCTTAAACTGTGGCCCCTGGTTCTGGACTCCCCCAACATCGGGAACATGTTTCCTGCCTCTAGCGTGTCCAAGCCCTTAACAATCATATATGTTTCAATGAGATATCCTCTCATCCTTCTAAACTCCAGAGTATACAAGCCCAGCTGCTCCACACGTGTTTTAGGTGATGTTTCGGTCCGGGACCCTTCTTCAGACTGAAAGTAAGGGGGAGGAGGAGGGGGCGGGGGGGGGGGGGGGGAGAGAACTGGAGGTGAGAAAATACCAAGAAGTATCAGGGTCAGGAACAGATGACCTCAGGCAGGAGGGGGGGGGGGGGTGGGGGGGGTTTCCCTGGTCCTTGTTGGGGGTGCTCTACAGTTGCATAGATATGATGAAAGTATAAATAACTCAGACTTCTTTAGCCAGAGGCAAAAGGTTGTTTCTTCTTATAGTTGCCCTTCTACCCGAGGGGCTGAGATTGCAACTTCACAACGAGTGACTGTGAAGTCACATGTTTGGCCGGCACGGTGGCGCAGCGATAGAGTTGCTGCCTCACAGCGCCAGAGACCCGGGTTCGATCCTGACTACGGGCGCTGTCTGTTGCGGAGTTTGTCCCTTCCCCCCGTGACCTGTGTGGGTTTTCTCCGGGCGCTCCGGTTTCCTCCCGCACTCCAAAGACGGGCAGGCTTTCTAGGTTAATTGGCTTTGGTTAAAAGCTGTAAACTGTTCAGGATAGTGCTGGTGTACGGGGGGATCGCTGGTCGGAACGGATTCAGTGGCCTGAAGGGCCTGTTTCCACGCTGTATTTCCAAAGTCAAGAGTTAAGAGTGTTCTGTTCAGATTCAGATTCAGATTCAATCTTTATTGTCATTGTGCAGTGTACAGTACAGAGACAACGAAATGTAGTTAGCATCTCCCCCAGAAGAGCGAACATAGAATAATGAGCAGTAAATATATATACGTAAATACAGTCGTCGTAGTGCAATTTTTCTGGGGGAAGGAATGTCCGGGGGGGGGGGAGGGGGGGGGGGGGGGAGTGACTGGCAATCACCAAGGTGCAGAGTTAAGTAATGTAACAGCCGCAGGGAAGAAACTGTTCCTGGACCTGCTGGTCCGGCAACGGAGAGACCTGTAGCGCCTCCCGGATGGTAGGAGGGTAATATGTCCCAGATATGAAATTCTTACAGTCACCGTTATTTATGACCCACTCCCACCAGTCTAAAGACAGTGATCAGATTCGTCATACTCTTCAAAAGATAAATACGATGCACAGAAAGATGGAATCTACAGGATTGGAGAGTGATTGTGGGATGTATTTTGAAGCCGGCACAATTATTTTCTCCAGTTTGAAGAAGGGTCTCGACCTGGAACGTCACCTATTCCTTCTCATTTAGAGATGCTGCTTGTCCAGCTGAGTTAAGCCCCTGTCCCACGTTCACGACCTAACTGGCGACCTCTGCCGAGTTTGCCCTTGACTCATACTCGCTGCATGGTCGCCACGAGGTCGTAGGAGGTCTTCGTAACTCTTCCTCGTGCTCGTGAGTGGTCTCCGCGTACTCGTGGCCTCAAGTAGGTCGTGGCGTTTTTTCCAGCCTGATAAAAAATGTCCACGAGTAAAAAAAAAGGTCGGCAAGGAAAAAATGATACTTTTTACTCGTAGATAGGTCGTAGGTTGGTCGTGATGGTAGTTGTAGATAGTCGTAGGTCGGTAACTGGTCCGAGAAAAAAAATGCAAACGTGACATAATTTTATCATGTGATCATTTTCCACTCGTAGCTAGTCGTAGTTGGTCTTAGGTGTGGAAGGCTGAGGTCGAAGGGGGGTCGTAGGAGGTCGTAGACATAGTCGTAGGAGGTCGTAGACATAGTCGTAGGAGGTCTTTTACTTTGGCGAGTCAACACGACCTTGACATCTTTTTTAACTCGTCTAGGGTCTTCTAAACTCGAGGATTAGGTCGTCCAAGTGGGACCGGCTCATTACGACAGCATTTTGTGTCTATGGTCGGTGTAAACCAGCCTATGTTATTAATATTATTAAACGTTATTTCAGACTCAAGGTCCAGACCAAGAGATGACATAACATAAAACACATTGCATATAAAAACACCATAAAATACATATAAAAGCTTAGTATATCACTTTTAAAAGCATCATAAATGATATAAAAAACACAATACATTATTTAAAATCCGGAATAAAAGAATGATCAGTGTCCTACAACGAGCCAGCGATACCAGTGTCTCCACAACTGGGATTGGTAGCGTATAGCGCTAAACCTTATGTTTGACAAGGCTGCGATAATTACATTTTTAGAGTCACAGAAGGATTTCGTTTTTTTTTAGTTTAGTTTAGAGATACAGCGCGGAAACAGGCCCAGCGAGCCCACACCGACCAGCGATCCCCGCACGCTAACACTACCCTACACACACTAGGGACAATTTGCAACTTACACCCAGCCAAATAACCTACAAACCTGCACGTCTTTGGAGTGTGGGAGAAAACCCACGATCTTGTGGAAAACCCACGCAGGTCACGGGGAGAACGTACAAACTCCGTACAGTCAGCACCCGTAGTCAGGATCGAACACGGGTCTCTGGCGCTGCGAGGCAGTAACTCTACCGCTGCGCCACCGTGCCACCCTATTCTTGTGTACCACCGTGTTCTTGTGCAATCTTTGATGGTTCCATGATGTACTTAAGCCCCTGTCCCACTGCACGAGTTAATTCAAGAGTTCTCCCGAGTTTTCCCCTGATTCGAACTCGGAGAATGTCCGTAGTGGGTCCGTAGGAGTTCGTGGATGCCTCGTAGCGGCTCGTACGAGTAAAAAGTAACCATTTTTTTCATCACAAGCATTTTGTTTACTCGTGGACATTTTTCACAGTGTTGAAAAAACGTCACGAGTTTACCGGATTTCCCGAGTACCTGCCGTTAGCGTTACGAGCCGCTACGGGACATCCACGAACTCCTACGGACCTGCTACGGACATTCTCCGAGTTCGAATCAGGGGAAAACTCGGGAGAACTCTTGAATGACCTCGTACAGTGGGACAGGCCCTTAAGGAGTTTAATTATCTATATTAGTCACCCAATCCCTCGTTAAATCCCTCAGGAAAGAACAAAGGAAGGTCCGGTATGGGGGGGGGGGGAGAGTGTGAGAGAGGGGGAGAACAATGGGGGACCTGCTGCGGGGGTACTTTGTAACTTTGTGAGCGCCCATTATGTGGTGACTATTTGCATACCTTGTGTATGCAAGCAAAGAGTTTCACTATTACTTGTCACATGATTTTAGAAGAATGAAGGGGGAACCTCATTGAAACATACAGAATAGTAAAAGGCTTGGATGGAGTGGATGTGGAGAGGATGTTTCCACTAGTGGGAGAGTCAAGGACCAGAGGTCACAGCATCAGAATTAAAGGACGCTCTTTTGGGAAGGAGACGAGGAGAAATTTCTTTAAGGAGAAACTGCAGATGCTGGAAAATCGAAGGTAGACAAAAGTGCTGGAGAAACTCAGCGGGTGCAGCAGCATCTATGGGGCGAAGGAAATAGGCAACGTTTCGGGCCGAAACCCTTCTTCAGTCTGAAGAAGGGTTTCGTCCCGAAACGTGGCTATTTCCATCTCCCCATAGATGCTGCTGCACCCGCTGAGTTTCTCCAGCATTTTTGTCTACACCCGAGAAATTTCTTTAGTTGGAGGTTGGTGAATCTGTGGAATTCTTCGCCACAGAAGGCTGTGGAGGCCAAGACAGTGGATACTTTAAAGGCAGAGATTGATAGATTATTGATTAGTACGGGTGTCAGGGGTTATGGGGAGAAGGCATTAGAATGGGTTTCGGAGGGAGAGATAGGTCAGCCATGATTGAATGGCAGAGTACGCTTGATGGGCTGAATGGCCTAGTACCACTCCTATTCCTTCTGACCTTATGACATGTGACAATAAAATATTCATAATTTAAGAACTTTCTGAGCTGGCGTTCTCCATTCTCCCCTACAAATCTGAGTCGTTTATACATCAGAAGCGCCATCTTGACTTGAGGGACCTGTGCATGCCAACAGTTCAGCTCTTGGACTTGTTTAAGATGGAACTGCAGATGCTGGAAAATCGAAGGTAGACAAAAATGCTGGAGAAACTCAGTGGGTGAGGCAGCATCTACGGAGCGAAGGAAATAGGCGACGTTTCGGGTTTCGACCCGAAATGTCACCTATTCCTTCGCTCCATAGATGCTGCCTCACCTGCTGAGTTTCTCCAGCATTTTTGTCTATCTCTTGGACTTGGATGGGTCCCAACATTTTAAGCACAAATTGACTTCATTCCCATTCAATCAAGTTAGGTTCTTTGGCATTGTAACAATATGGAATAAAGTGAAATATTTTTTTTTTATTGAGAGATGGCAAAGCAATATGTACCTGGACAGCCATCAAAAACTGATTCATTTCTGTCCATGAACTCATTCAGACAGAAACTAAGTGAATAATTGGCTCTGATAGCAGATCTGAATTATGGAGCTAAAGCAACGAACTGAATAAACTTTATTGAACACTTTATAATCAAGTACTGTTCATGCAGTGAAAGTAATTTGTGGAAAGAAATAGATTAAATGGGATTTTATTGGTAAATCTGAAAGATTTCGAATTGCTAAATAACGTTGTTATGTCCTTTGTAAAAGAATAAAATATGGAAGTACGGTGGCGCAGCGGTAGAGTTGCTGCCTCACTGCGCCAGAGACCCGGGTTCGATCCTGACTACGGGCGCTGTCTGTACGTTCTCCCCGTGACCTGTGTGGGTTTTCTCCGGGATCTTAGGTTTCAATAGACAATAGGTGCAGGAGTAGGCCATTCGGCCCTTCGAGCCAGCACCGCCATTCAATGTGATAATGGCTGATCATCCCCAATCAGTACCCCGTTCCTGCCTTCTCCCCATATCCCCTGACTCCGCTATTTTTAAGAGCCCTCTCTAGCTCTCTATTGAAAGCATCCATAGAACCTGCCTCCACCTCCCTCTGAGGCAGAGAATTCCACAGACTCACAACTCTCTGCGAGAAATCGTGTTTCCTCGTCTCCGTTCTAAATGGCTTACTCCTTATTCTTAAACTGTGACCCCTCGTTCTGGACTCCCCCAACATCGGGAACATGTTTCCTGCCTCTAGCGTGTCCAAGCCATTAACAATCTTATATGTTTCAATGAGATATCCTCTCATCCTTCTAAACATCCTTCTAAACAAGCCCAGCTGCTCCATTCTCTCAGCTTATGACAGTCCCGCCATCCCGGGAATTAACCTTGTAAACCTACAATACAATACAACACAATACAATTCAATTTATTGTCATTTGGACCCCTTGAGGTCCAAACGAAATGTCGTTTCTGCAGCCATACATTACAAAACAAAAAGACCCGAGACACAACACAGTTTACACAAACATCCATCACATCGCTGTGATGGAAGGCAAAAAAAACTTATCTCTCCACTGCACTCTCCCCCCCCGATGTCAGAGTCAGAGTCAAAGTCAAAGCCCCCGGCTGGCGATGGCGATTGTCCCGCGGCCATTAAAGCCACGCCGGGTGATGCAAGGTCACGCACCGGGTCTTGGTGTTAGAGCCCCCGGCGTGCGCTCGCAGAGTCCCGCGGCCATTCCAAGCCGCGCGGGGCGATGGTGTAAGGCCCCGCTCAGGTGCTCTTCAACCCCGCAACTCGGGCGGGAGAAGTCGCCGTTGCGGAAGCCCCGAAAAGCGGTCACCCAGCAGGGACCCGCGGGCTCCCGGTGCCGCCGTCCGCCAAATCCGCAGTTGCAGCCTCCGAACCTCCGGAGGTCGGGTGGCAGCAGCGTCCACCACAGCTCCACCCGCTCCGGACTCGGCCAGCCCCGTGACGGTGAGTAGTCGGCAGCTCCGCAGCTGGAACCCCAGGTCGTTCCTGTTGGAGGCCGCTCCACGTTGCAGCCCCAACGACAACGGAGACCCGACAAAGAAAAGGTCGGGTCTCCCGTGCAGTGGAAAGATTTTAAAGTTACCCCCTCCCCCCCACCCCACCCCCCCACACACACATACCCCAACAAAAAAAATAACAAAAACTACATAAAAACGAGACAAAAATAATAAAACACAGACAGACTGCAGAGGCCGCTGCTGACGAGAGTCGCGCCGCCCACCGAATTAACCTTGTAAACCTACGCTGCACTCCCTCAATAACAAGAGCCTCCCACACTCCAATGAAGTACAGGTTTTGTAGATTAATTGGCTTGGGTATAAGTGTACATAAATCATCCCTAGTGTGTGTAGGATAGTGTTAATGTGCTGGGATCGCTGGTCGGCACGGACTCGGTGGGCCGAAGGGCCTGTTTCCGCGCTGTATCTCTAAACTAAACAGAAATTCGATGCTCTCTTTTAAGTGGGGAACAATATATTGACTCCTACTAAATGTATTCTCCTCAGGAAAATAGAAATTAGAAATCTATTGTAAACTTGTTGGTTGGTCAGTCCCATTGCAAAGCCCAATTATTCCGGCTGATGTAATATTTTGTCTTTGAAGAAATATTTAATTAATTCACAGGATGTGGGGGGGGGTCACTGTTATTTGTTACACATTTTTGGCCACCATATACAATACAATACAATACAATATTTGAAGTTGAAGTTCAAACGAAATTTGGTTTCTGCAGTCATACAACAAGAAAAAAACCAACACGCAATTAACACAAACATCCTTCACAGTGAGTCTCCTCCTCACTGTGATGGAAGGCAAAGTCTTATCCCTCCCCTGCTCTCCATCCTCTCCCCATGCCGTTAAAGCCCCGCGGCCATTTAGGCCGCGCCGGGCGATGTTAGGCCCAGCTCCGGGTCTTGATGTTGGAGCCCCCAGCGGACGATCGCAAGTCCCGTGGCCATTAAAGCCGCGCCGGGCGATGTAAGGCCCCGCTCAGGGTCGCCTTGAACCCCACAATTCGAGCGGGAGAAGTTGCCGTTGCGGGAGCTCCGAAAATCGGTCTCCCACCAGGGACCCGCGAGCCCCTGATGTCACCGTCCACCGGACCTGCGGCTGTAGCCTCCGAAGCCCCGGAGTCGGGTCACAGCCGCGCACCACCACAGCTCTCCACGCTCCGAAGCCGGCTAGCCCCACGATGGTGAGTCCGCAGGCTCCGCGACTGGAGCCCCCAGGTCGTTCCGGTTTGAGGTGCTAAGCCCCAACGACAGGGATAAGGTCGGATCTCCGGTGCAGGGAAGAGACTTAAAAGTTTCCCTCACCCGCTCCCCACACATACACAGTTAAAAACAATTAAAAAACACTACAAACTATACACTCAACGGGATAAAAAATAAAAAAAGACAGACGGACTGCAGAGGCCGCTGCAACATCGGTTGCGCCACCTATCAATTATCTGAGGAAGGATGTGCTGGCTCTGGGGAGGGTCCTCTGGAGAGGAGGTTTACAAGAATGATCCCAGGTATGAGTAGGTTAACATATGATGTGCGTTTGTCGGCACTGGGTCTTTATGCGCTGGAGTTTAGCAGAATGAGGGGAGACCTCATTGAAACATACAGAATAGTGAAAGGCTTGAATGGAGTGGATGTGGAGAGGATATTTCCACTAGTGGGAGAGTCGAGGACTGGAGGTCACAGCCTCAGAATTAAAGGACGTTCATTTAAGAAGGAGATGAGGAGGAATTTCTTTAGTCAGTGGGTGGTGAATCTGTGGAATTCATTGCCACAGAAGGCTGTGGAGGCCAAGTGAGTGAATATTTTTAAGACAGAGATAGATAGATTCTTGATTAGTACGGGTGTCAGGTGTTATGGGGAGAAGGCAGGAGAATGGGGTTAGGAGGGAGAGGTAGATCAGCCACGATTGAATGGCGGAGTAGACTTGATGGGCCAAATTCTGCTCCAATCACTGCTGACATTATGATCTTATGATCTGTCTCTCCAATAATATATATCTTACACTTGAAGTTAACGCGGCAGTTAGGCTGAATGACAGCTATTTATAAGTCCATTCAGAAGAACTTCACCATAACGTATAGAAATGACAACATTACATTCATCTAGAAATAGAACCTGCAGTCAGATGAATTGCAAATAGATTGTAATTTTCCTAAGGATGTCTTTGACACATAGCTAACTATTACGTATAATTGCCTGAAGAATGCCGGACATTAGTGCAATATAATATGAGTATTTTATTTCTGTAGGGTCAAGTACACAAACATCTTTCAAAAGTAAGTTAAGCCAATATTGAATATTGATTGAGGAAATCAATGGTGACTTTATTGAGTGTAGGAAGGAACTGCAGATGCTGGTTTACACTGAAGAAAGACACAACATGCTGGAGTAACTCAGCGGGACAGGCAGCATCTCTGGAGAGAAGGAACAGGTGACGTTTCGGGTCGCGACCCTTCGTTGACACGTACAAGATTTCAAGGTCGATGGAGGGAATGAATGTAGGAAGAAGGAACTGCAGATGCTGGTTTACCAAGCGCAAATGCGAGAGTAACAGGGCAGGTCAGGCAGCATCCCTGGAGAACTGAGAAGGGTCCCGACCCGAAACATCACCTGTCCATGTTGTCAAGGGATGCTGCCTGACCCACTGAGTTACTCCAGCACATTGTGTCTTACCTTGAGGGGATGAGTGTTGCAAACAGTTTTCACCAGTTGAAGAGTCGAGGACAGGGGAAAATGGTCCAAATCTACGGGATTAAAAAGAGTGTGCGATTGAATTTAAATTTGCCATTCGGTGAGGTAGCGTGTGTGTGTCTGTTCTTGGCGTATAGGCCCCGTCCCACTTACGTGTCCTTGGCACGCAAATTACGCGACCTCGTCATCGCGTTGAGGCGCACGGGCATCGTGTGGCCGTGCGGGGCCGGTCCCACTGAGAAGCGCGGAGGGATATGTAGTTGTGCGCAAGATCACGCGGCGGTCCGAAATTTTGTAGCGAGCGAAATCTTTGCGTGCCACCGGCCTGTCGCGACACTGACGGCCCAGGACACTAGCGCAACGCAATGTCTCATCTCCAGAAGCAGGCAAACGATCACCGAACCCGGCCGTTGCGGTCCAGATCTGCCCCCACTCCTACTCCCAGAGTAGGGCCAAGTAAATTGAAGATGGACACAAAATGCTGGAGCAACTCAGCGGGACCGGCAGCATCTCTGGAGAGAAGGAATGGGTGACATTTCTGGTCAAGACCCTTCTTCTGTCCAATGCCACCCATTCAGACTGAAGAAGGGTCTTGACCCGAAACGTCACCCATTCCTTCTCTCCAGAGATGCTGCCGGTCCCACTGAGTTACTCCAGTATTTTGTGTCCATCATCAAATGACGTCAGCGCTCCAGACGGCTGTGCGGGCGCATGAAGTTGCGCGCGACCTTCGCCGGGCCGTCGCGCCTCAACGCGACCACGCGATCGCGTAATTAGCGTGCCAAGGTCACGTAAGTGGGACAGGGGCTAAAGTGGATGTGCAAGTTTGCACACGCGCCTATTGGTAAACCTTAAACGCGTTCCTGTACGGTGACTGGAGGGAGTGTTGTCTTTGACGGTAAACCGTTCTGTAGGAGCAACGCCATCTCCCACAGGATGGCAATTCTCTAACTCGAGGGCAGTGGATTGAGAGTCAACAGTGTTTAGTGTCACATGCACCAGCAATGGATTAATGACATGCTTATGTACAGCACCTGTAGTTTAGTTTAGTTTACCAATGTCCAGCGAAAAGCTTTTGTTGCGTGCGAACCAGCTTAACGGCTGAGAGATGGTGGTGGGAGAGAGAGACAATAGACAATAGGTGCAGGAGTAGGCCATTCGGCCCTAGAGCCAGCACCGCCATTCAATGTGATCATGGCTGATCATCCCCAATCAGTACCCCGTTCCTGCCTTCTCCCCATATCCCCTAACTCCGTTATCTTCAAGAGCCCTATCTAGCTCTCCTTTGAAAGTATCCAGAGAACCGGCCTCCACCGAGGCCGGTTCTGAGGCAGAGAATTATTCCCCTGTCCCATTTAGGAAACCTGAACGGAAACCTCTGGAGACTTTGCGCCCCACCCAAGGTTTCCGTGCGGTTCCCGGAGGTTGCAGGTGGTTTCTGGAGGTTGCAGGTAGTGGAAGCAAGTAGGGAGACTGACAAAAACCTCCGGGAACCGCACGGTAACCTTGGGTGGGGCACAAAGTCTCCAGAGGTTTCCGTTCAGGTTTCCTAAGTGGGACAGGGGCATTACACACTCACAACTGTCTGAATACCATTTAGTGCAAGGTAAAGCCAGTGAAGTCCGATCAACGATAGTCCGAGGTTCACCAATGAGGTAGATAGTAGTTCAGGGCTGTGTGGGAAGGAACTGCAGATGCTGGTTTACACCGAAGATAGACACAAAATGCTGGAGTAACTCAGCGGGACAGGCAACATCTCTGGAGAGAAGGAATGGGTGACGTTTTGAGTCGAGATGCTTCTTCAGACGGTAGTTCAGTAGTCCCAGTAGTTCAGGACTGCTCTCTAGTTGTGGTGGGATGGTTCAGTTGCATCTTTTCCCCACTCTTGACAGCTATGTCCTGACTTTATATTTTCGGCAGCTACTATTACTCATTTAAAATGCTCGAGCACATCCTTAAGTTCCACGCTCTTCCTGTCTCCATTAAAGAGCTCACAAAGCTCCAAGCTTAACCTGGGCTCTCAGTCACTGGCAGATGGACACGTCGTGTCTACATGTTGAAGGGTTACTGACATGTCGTAAGCTGCTCAAAGCCAGACGGGTCCATTACACAAACCAACCTCCCTTCCATCGACTCCATCTCTACACCTCACGCTGCCTCGGCAAGGCCAGCGGTATAATCAAGGACCAGTCGCACCCCGGTCACTCCCCCCCCCCCCCCCCCCAACACCCCCCCCCCCTCTCCCATCGGGCAAGAGGTGCAGAAGTGTGAAAATGCACACCTCCAGATTAACCATATAACCATATAACAATTCCAGCACGGAAACAGGCCATCTCGGCCCTTCTAGTCCGTGCCGAACACGTATTCTCCCCTAGTCCCATCTACCTGCACTCAGACCATAACCCTCCATTCCTTTCTCATCCATATACCTATCCAATTTATTTTTCAATGATAAAATCGAACCTGCCTCCACCACTTCCACTGGAAGCTCATTCCACACCGCTACCTCTCTCTGAGCAAAGAAGTTCCCCCTCATGTTACCCCTAAACTTCTGTCCCTTAATTCTGAAGTCATGTCCTCTTGTTTGAATCTTCCCTACTCTCAATGGGAAAAGATTCAGGGACAGTTTCTTCCCAGCTGTTATCGGGCAACTGAATCATCCTACCCACAACCAGAGAGCAGTTCTGAGCTACTATCTACCTCATTGGAGACTGTCAGACCATCCTTGATCGGACTTTATCTTGCACTAATCTGTTATTCCCTCATCATGCATCTGTGGACGGCTCGATTGTAATCATGTATTGTCTTTCTGCCGACTGGTTAGCTTGCAACAAAAGCTTTACACTGTACCTCGATGCACGTGACAATAAACTGAATGAGACCAAACTAAGGCGACTGCTTCTGTGTGAGACAGCAAAGGCAAGAGGCATCCACTCGTGGTCTTCCTGCACTTCTCTTGTTCTGGATGTCGGATGAAGCAAGGAGATGCGTTCAGCAAAGTGTGTTTGCTCCCCAGTTGGAATAGTCTTCGACAATAGACAATAGACAATAGGTGCAGGAGTAGGCCATATGGCCCTTCGAGCCAGCACCGCCATTCAATGTGATCATGGCTGATCATCCCCAATCAGTACCCCGTTCCTGCCCTCTCCTCATATCCCCCTGACCCCGCTATTTTTAAGAGACCTATCTAGCTCTCCCTTGAAAGCATCCAGAGAACCTGCATCCACCGCCCTCTGAGGCAGAGAATTCCACAGACTCACCACGCTCTGTGAGAAAACGTGTTTCCTTGTCTCCGTTCTAAATGGCTTACCCCTTATTCTTAAACTGTGGCCCCTGGTTCTGGACTCCCCCCAACATCGGGAACATGTTTCCTGCCTCTAGCATGTCCAAGCCCTTAACAATCTTCTATGTTTCAATGAGTCTCCTCTCATCCTGCTAAACTCCAGAGTGTACAAGCCCAGCTGCTCCATTCTCTCAGCATATGACAGTCCCGCCATCCCGGGAATTAACCTTGTAAACCTACGCTGCACTCCCTCAATAGCAAGAATCCTCGTACATTTGGAACTCAGCAGAACCTAGTACTTCCCACGCACCATTGGATTATAATTGAGTTGGGACTCGCAGGAGGAGACTGGTCCTGAGGGAGCAGGGAGGGAATGATTGGGTCGACCTTCTGTCCCGCCTCCTCATATTGAAGCCAGTGAAGGTGGAGAGGTCGAGCCATGGTCAAGAATTTACTGTGCAGAAGAAAAAGGATTTCCTTGGACGAATACCATTTTCAAGACCGTTTCTGAATGTTTATTTACATCATTACGAGATAATCAGGGAATTCAAAGTTTGTTTAGGTTCTAGTTTTCGAGACACAGCGTGGAAACAGACCCTTCACTGAGTCCGCGGCGACCATCGATCACACGTTCACACTAGTTCCGTGTAATCCCACTTCCTCATCCCCCTCCCCGCGTACGAGGGGGAATTTACAGAGGGCCGATTCACCTACAGACCTGCGCGTCTTTGGAGCGTGGGAGGAAGCCGGAGCACCCGGAGAAAACCCCACGCGGGTCACAGGGAGAGCGTGCAAACTCCGTACAGACAGCACCCATAGTCAGTCTCTGGTGCTGCAAGACAACAGCTCTACCGCTGCGCCACCGTGCCGCCCTTAATTCAATTTTATAGTGGACGTTCTTTCATTTAAATCAAGGAAACTCACTAATTCCACAGCTGATAGACGCTGACAAGGGGCCTGTCCCACCTGGGCGTCATTTGCGCGTCATTTACGTGACATCATTTACGCATCACGCCGCACAACGCGAGCGTCGTGACGCGCACGTGATGCGCGCATGGTGCGTGGTGACGTAGGCAGTGACATGTGGTCACGCCCAGGATTTTGGGATGTACAATATCTTCGTGCGTGCCATCTGTGCGTGACGCGCAAATGACGCCCATAATACGCCCTTAAAGATGCTCTCGATCTGGAGCAGTATTATGAACTCCAAACCTGTCCGCTCAAATAATCCACAAGGATTCTCTCTCCATATTTCTGTGGCCGGCAGGAGTTGAAAATAAATGTAGATTTATACGGCTTGCTTTTGGCAAACACTGCAGGTCCAATCCCCCGAGATGATTTCAGTCAATGGTGTTGAAAGAACATATATTAGAATGAGGCCATTCATCCCCTTGTGCCCTGCTGCCCCATTCCATTGGATCACACCTGATCTTTTAAGCCCACATCCCATGATTCCTATAAAGTCTGCGAATCTGTAAAGGGCAGTTTTAGTTTTTTTTAAATTTAGAGATCCAGCGCGGAACCTGGCCGTTCGGCCCAGCGATTCTGTGCCGACCAGCGATCCCCGCACTTTAACGCTATCATACACACACAATTTACAATTACACCAAAGCCAATTAGCCTACAACCCTGTACGTCTTTGGAGTGTGGGAGGAAACTGACGATCTCGGAACAAAACCCACGCAGGTCACGGGGAGAACGTACAAACTCCGTACAGACAGCACCCGTAGTCAGGATCGAACCCGGGTCTCCGGCGCTGTGAGGCGGCGACTCTACCGCTGCGCCACCGGGTACGGGGATAACAAAATTAACAATCAAGTCCAAATTCTTCAAGTTTGTGAAAACAACAATTTTATCACGAGTTATCCACACAACTTGTCGACGGCAGATACGTGGCGACTCTTGTGCGCAGCCTCGGTGAGGTGTGCTGCAGGAGTTTACCAGGTTAAATGCAAGAACAAAGTGTTTCACTGTAACCTAGATACCTGTGACAATAAAGTATCGTTGAATTGACTGAATTCCAGCTCTAGACTGCAAACAGCTGAACAAAACTGAAGAACACAAAAGGCTGGAGTAACTCAGCGGGTCAGGCAGCATCTCTGGAGAACATGGACCTGCACCTCCTCCAACCTCATCTATTGCATCCGCTGCTCTAGATGTCAACTTCTCTACATCGGTGAGACCAAGCGCAGGCTTGGCGATCGCTTCGCCCAACCCCTCCGCTCGGTTCGCAATAACCAACCTGATCTCCCGGTGGCCCAGCACTTCAACTCCCCCTCCCATTCCCAATCTGACCTTTCTGTCCTGGGCCTCCTCCATGGCCAGAGTGAGTCCCACCGTAAATTGGAGGAGCTGCACCTCATATTCCGCTTGGGCAGTTTACACCCCAGCGGTATGAACATTGACTTCTCCAATTACAGGCAGTCCCTGCTTTCTCCTCCCCTTCCCAGCTCTGCCACAGCCCACTGGCTCCACCTCTTCCTTTCTTCTTCCCTCCCCCCCCCTCACATCAGTCTGAAGAAGGGTCTCGACCTGAAACGTCGCCTATTTTGTTCGCTCCTTAGATGCTGCCGCACCTGCTGAGTTTCTCCAGCTTTTTTGTCTACCTATCTCTCCCTCCTAACCCCTTTCCCCAACTAGTCTGAAGAAGGGTCTCGACCCGAAACGTCACCCATTCCTTCTCTCCAGAGATGCTGCCTGTCCCGCTAAGTTACTCCAACGTTTTGTGTCTATCTTAGGTACTAAGTGGACACAGGTGAGGGGATAGTGTCCATGTTGACCTGTTACCTGTGGCCCGTGTGCACCTGTGACCTGCCACACCTTGTCCTGCCTCACACCTTGCCCAGCTTTCTTCTGAGTGGGTACACAAAATTGCTGGAGGAACTCAGCGGGTGCAGCAGCATCTATGGAGCGGAGGAAATAGGCGACGTTTCGGGCCGAAACCCTTCTTCAGACTGATGGGGGGTGGGGAAAGAAAGAAGGAAAAAGGGGAAGAGGAGGAGCCCGAGGGCGGGCGGATGGGAGGGTGGGAGGAGACAGCTAGAGGGTGAAGGAAGGGGAGGGGACAGCACAGGCTAGCCAAATTGGGGGAATTCAATGTTGATGCCATAGGGGCGCAAGGACCCCAGACGGAATATGAGGTGCTGTTCCTCCAATTTCCGCTGTTGCTCACTCTGGCAATGGAGGAGACCCAGGACAGAGAGGTCGGATTGGGAATGGGAGGGGGAGTTGAAGTGCTGAGCCACCGGGAGGTCATGCAGGTTAAGGCGGACCGAGCGGAGGTGTTCGGCGAAACGGTCGCCCAACCTACGCTTGGTCTCACCGATGTAAATTAGCTGACATCTAGAGCAGCGGATGCAGTAGATGAGGTTGGAGGAGATACAGGTGAACCTTTGTCGCACCTGGAACGACTGCTTGGGACCTTGAATGGAGTCGAGGGGGGAGGTGACGGGACAGGTGTTGCATTTCTTGCGGTTGCAACGGAAAGGGCCCGGGGAGGGGGTGGTGCGGGAGGGAAGGGAAGAATTGACGAGGGAGTTGCGGAGGGAGCGGTCTTTGCGGAAGGCAGACATGGGGGGAGATGGGAAGATGTGGCGAGTGGTGGGGTCACGTTGGAGGTGGCGGAAATGGCGGAGGATTATGTGTTGTATTTGCCGGCTGGTGGGGTGAAAGGTGAGGACCAGAGGGACTCTGCCCTTGTTGCGTGTGCGGGGATGGGGAGAGAGAGCAGTGTTGCGGGGTATGGATGAGACCCTGGTGTGAGCCTCATCTATGGTGGCGGAGGGGAATCCCCGTTCCCTGAAGAACGAGGACATTTCCGATGCCCTGGTATGAAATGTCTCATCCTGGGAACAGATGCGGCGTAGGCGGAGGAATTGGGAGTAAGGGATGGAGTCTTTACAGGGGGCAGGGTGGGAAGACGTGTAGTCCAGATAGCCATGTGAGTCAGTGGGTTTATAATGTATGTCGGTCAGGAGTCTGTCCCCTGCGATGGAGTGACTGATGGGGGGTGGGGAAAGAAAGAAGGAAAAAGGGGAAGAGGAGGAGCCCGAGGGCGGGCGGATGGGAGGGTGGGAGGAGACAGCTAGAGGCTGAGTGGGTTATCCTGTGATGAGCATTTGTCGGCACTGGGCCTGTACTCGCTGGAGTTTAGAAGAATGAGGGGGGAACCTCATTAAAACGTACAGAATAGTGAAGGGCTTAGATAGAGTGGATGTGGAGAGGGTGTTTCCACTAGAGGGAGAGTCTAGGACTAGAGGTCACAGCCTCAGAATTAAAGGACGTTCTTTTAGGAAGGAGATGAGGAGAAATTTCTTTAGTCAGAAGGTGGTGAATCTGTGGGATTCATTGCCACAGAAGGCTGTGGAGGCCAAGTCAGTGTATATTTTTAAGGCAGAGATAGATAGATTGTTGATTAGTACAGGTGTCAGAGGTTATGTAGAGAAGGCAGGAGAATGGGATTAGGAGGGAGAGATAGATCAGCCGTGATTGAATGGCGGAGTAGACTTGATGGGCCTAATTCTACTCCTATTCCTTATGACCTTATGACCTTTCTTCTCCCCCTTACAATCAGTCTAAGGAAGGGTCTTGACCAGAAACGTCACCTATCCATTTTCTCCAGAGATGCTGCCTGACCAGCTGAGTTACTCCAGCACTGTGTCCTTTTGTGTATTAACCAACGTCTGCAGTTCTCTGTTGCTTGAGTTTGATGAAAGTACAGTGTGCAGGAGGGAACAGCAGGAGCTAGTTTACACCGAAGGTGAACACTGAAGAGTAACTCAGCGGGTCAGGCAGCATCTCTGGAGAAAAAGAATGGGTGGTTTTGGGTCGAGACCCTCCTTCAGACTGAGAGTTAGGGGAGAGGGAATCTAACGGTATGAAAAGGTTCAGTACAAATTAGAGCAGGCACCAATGACCAAGGAAAGGTGGAGCCCACAATGGTCCATTGTTGGCTGTGGGAGAGGTGATAATGAAGGGATGCATATCATAAGACTAGCCGGATCACTAGGGTGGGGGAGGGATGGAGAGAGAGGGAAAGCAAGGGTTACTTTAAGTTAGAGAACTCAATGTTCATACCGCTGGGGTGTAAGCTGCCCAAGTGAAATATGAGGTGCTGTTCCTCCAATTTGCGCTGGGCCTCACTCTGACAATGGAGGAGTTCATCTCTTTATTTAGTTTAGTTAAAGAAAGCGAATGGCATTATAACAAGAGGAGTCGAGTATAGGAGCAAAGAGGTCCTTCTGCAGTTGTACAGGGCCCTAGTGAGGCCACACCTGGAGTATTGTGTGCAGTTTTGGGCCCCTAATTTGAGGAAGGACGTTCTTGCTATTGAGGGAGTACAGCGTAGGTTTACAAGGCTAATTCCCGGGATGGCGGGACTGTCATATGCAGAGAGAAGGGAGCAGCTGGGCTTGTATACTCTGGAGTTTAGAAGGATGAGAGGGAACCTTATTGAAACATATAAGATTGTTAAGGGTTTGGACACACTAGAGGCAGGAAACATGTTCCCGATGTTGGGGGAGTCCAGAACCAGGGGCCACAGTTTAAGAATAAGGAGTAAGCCATTTAGAACGGAGACGAGGAAACACTTTTTCTCACAGAGAGTTGTGAGTGTGGAATTCTCTGCCTCAGAGGGCGGTGGAGGCCGGTTCTCTGGATACTTTCAAGAGAGAGCTAGATAGGGCTCTTAAAGATAGGGGAGTCAGGGGATATGGGGAGAAGTCAGGAACGGGGTACTGATTGGGGATGATCAGCCATGATCACATTGAATGGCGGTGCTACCTCAAAGGGCCGAATGGCCTACTCTTCCACCTATTGTCTATTGTGTATTCCCTATAGTTTAGAGATACAGCACAGAATCCGGCCCTTCGGCCCATCGAGTCCGCACCATCCAGCGATCCCCGCACACTAACACTATCCTACACATTGGGGACAATTTGCATTTACACCAAGCCAATTAACCTACAAACCTGCACGTCTTTGGAGTGTGGGAGGAGACCGAAGATCTCGGGGAAAACCCGCCCAGGTCACGGGGGGAACGTGCAAACTCCGTACAGACAGCACCCGTAGTCAGGATCGAACCCGGGCCTAGGGCGCTGTGAGGCAGCAACTCCGACGCTGCGCCACCGTGCCACCACAATCTCTACCTTGCAAGTTTCTCACCGGCATTTTAGTGTGGCACATTTGTAGGCATTTAGAACTTTTATACAATGTCAATAAAACTGTAGCAAAAATCCCCAGTGCTGCAATTACATGAACCAGAATCAATCCTAAAATCACAGGTTGCAGTTTGAAGAAGAATACTGTTTAACAGCAGGGCTGAATATACTGTAGCTGACTTCTCTCAAGCAATTAAAGGTGATGACTTGAATAGGCGCTGCTGAAGCAGATAAGATCATTGACAGCCATTGATTTACGATTAGTTACTCCTCCAGTTTACTTGTAACAGTATTATTATTTTATTATTAATGTTTAATATTTTATGTGTCATTCCTAACTGTAACTGTATGTCATTGTTGTCACTTGGGGGCGAAGCACCAAAGCAAATTCCTTGTATGTGAATCTTTGGCCAATAAACTTATTCATTCATTCACGATGTATTCAGTCAATTTGTGAGGTTTTGTTAACCATTCTTCCCAAACATCTCCCTTCTTAGCTGTGTAACTCAGCGGAGTAACTCAGCGGGGCAGGCAGCATCTCTGGAGAGAAGGGAATGGGTGACGTTTTGGGTTGAGACTCTTCTTGCTTAATGGTAGCTTATTTTCCAACATGTTTACCATAATTTTAAGGTTCTATATGTTCCATGTATCTTATTGCCTCTAAATAAGTAAACTCTAATCTCAATCTTGAAAGTTCCACATTTAACTTTCTCCCAATCATGTAATATATTATTGTATAAGTTCTGGGAGCAGAATTAGGCTATTCGACCCATCATGTCTACTCCGCCATTCAATCATGGCTGATCTATCTTTCTCTCTCAATCGCATTCTCTTGCCTTCTCCCCATAACCCCCGACACACTTAGTAAGTCACTGGAATTTAGAAGGATGAGAGGGGTCCTTATAGAAACATAAAATTCTTAAGGAATTGGACAGGCTACATGCAGGAAAAATGTTCCCGATGTTGGGGGAGTCCAGAACCCGGGGGGTGGGGGGGGGGGCTCACAGTTTAAGAATAATGGATAGGCCATTTAGGACTGAGATGAGGAAAAAAAATTTCACCCAGAGAGTTGTGAATCTGGAATTCTCTGCCACAGAAGGCAGTGGAGGCCAATTCACTGGATGTGTACAAGAGAGAGTTAGATTTAGTTCTTAGGGCTGAGGGAATGTAGGGATATGGGGAGAAAGCAGGAACGGGGTATTGTGGATGATCATATTGAATGGCGGTGCTGGCTCGAAGGGACGAATGGCCTCCTCCTGCACCTATTTTCTATTTTTCTATGTTTCTATCTTTAATCAAGAACCTGTCAATATCCGCCTTAAAAATATCCATTGACTTGGCCTCCACAGCCGTCTGTGGCAGTAAATTCCACAGATTCACCACCCTGTGGCTAAGGAAAGTCTGAACATCCACCCATTTTCTGGGATGCACGGTGGCGCAGCGGTAGAGTTGTTGCCTCAAAGACCCGGGTTCGATCCTGACAAAGGGGGCGGTCTGTATGGCGTTTGTACGTTTTCCCTGTGACCTGCGTGGGTTTTCTCCAGGTGCTCCGGCTTCCTCCCACACTGCAAAAACATTCAGGTTTGTAGGTTAACTGGCTGGGTAAAATTTGTAAATTATCCCCAGTGTGTGTAGGATAGTGTTAGTGTGCGGGGATCGCTGGTCGGCGCAGACTTGGATACATAGTATGTAAGTATGTAAGTAAGTTTATTGGCCAAGTATTCACATACAAGGAATTTGCCTTGGTGCTCCGCCCACAAGTAACAACATGACATTCAGTGACAGTATCGAATGACTCGGAAAACACTAAACATTAATAATAATAATAATAAGGCATTAATGTTAAAACACCATTGATCAAGCATGTGAACCAACAAAATACCAGATCAAAGGGAGGTTACAGATTTTTGGTTGTTGAGTAGAGCAACTACTCGTGGAGAGACTGGGTATTGAGTAATGAGGAAGGGTTAGTTAGCAGTCTTGTTCTGCGTGGCCCCTTGGGTAAGAGTAACCATAATATGGTTGAGTTCTTCATTAGGATGGAGAGTGACATTGTTAATTCAGAAATAAAGGTTCTGAACTTAAAGAAAGGTAGCTTTGAGGGTATGAGACGTGAATTGGCCAAGACAGACTGGCAATTGATTCTTAAAGGGTTGATGGTGGATATGCAATGGAAGGCATTTAAAGACTGCATGGATGAACTGCAACAATTGTTCATCCCAGTTTGGCAAAATAATAAATCAGGGAAGGTAATGCATCCGTGGATAACAAGGGAAATCAGGGATAGTATCAAAACAAAAGATGAAGCATACAAATTAGCCAGAAAAAGCAGCCTTCCAGAGGACTGGGAGAAATTCAGAGTCCACGATCACAGTGAATGGCAGTGCCTGCTCGAAGGGCCAAATGGTCTACTCCTACTTCAATAGGCACCTATTGTCTATTGTCTCTCTCGATCACAATCTCCTGCCTTCTCTCCATAACCCCTGATACCCATACTAATCAAGAATTTGTCAATCCCCACCTTAAAAATACTAATTGACGGCCTTCACAGCATTCTGTGCCAATGACTTCCACAGATTCACCACCCTCTGACTAAAGAAATTCCCCCACAAGTACAATATGTAGAGCAAACGGGAAGATACAGAGTGGAGAATATAGTTCTCAGCATTGGTGTGCATCGGTTCCAGAGACTAATGGGCCTGTCCCACTGGCGATTTTTTTGGCAATGGTCAGCACCGGCGACAACCTACGTCATCCTGGCGACAACCTACGACAATATCTAACGTCTATTGTCTATAAAATAATTCTTGACCCTATCCTTTTCATGAATCTGGTCTTGGGAGCTTCAGTTTCTATCTCTCTCCGAAACTTGTCTTTATTTTGAATGTATATTTAATTCAATTGTTTGATGTGCCCTTTACCTCAAGCTCTGAGAGGCTTCCTTTACTTTCAAATTTAGAGACACGGAAACAGGCCCTTCGGCCCACCGAGCCCATGCTGACCAGCGATTACCCGTACACTAGCACTATCCTGCACACACTAGGCTAATTAACCTACAAACCTGTACGTCTTTGGCGTGTGGGAGGAAACCGGAGCACCCGGAGAAAACCCACGTAGGTCACAGCATACAACGTACAAACGTACAGCACCCGCAGTCAGGATCGAACCGGGGTCTCTGGCGCTGTGAGGCAGCAACTCTACCGCTGCTCCACCGTTCCGCCCCTTTGCAAGTTTACAACAAGTTCAATTTCACTCAGATTTACATGCCAGGCAGCTGTTTATCCAGAGGTGGCTTTGTAATTTGTCCAGTGAAGGGGAAAATTGTTATTCCACGAGGCTGTTGTTGCTGATGAGATAATATCGGTCTACGATGTCATGGCAACCTGTCAGAATTGTTTTAAATCACAGTGCGGCATTTGCTTCCTTGCTCTGAATTCTCTCAGGTTAAAGTCAGCTGTAACAAATCTCTTGTTCATTTCACTTTGACTTGAAGGATGCGGCTTAGACAGAGAAAGGGGGGGGGGGGGGGGGTGGGGGTAGGGCAGGACGTAGTTTCTCCGAACTTGCACTCAGGACCAGTTTTAATGAAGAAATCAAATTCGCGAGGAATAACTTTCTTCCTTCGGATTTTTTTCGCAAAGTCGCGATTAAAGTGGAACGCCGTCCGATAATGTTGCGACAGGAGTTTGACGGTGTGTTGGGGTGGTCGGTCTTGAAGTCACTGAAGCACAGAGGCCCAGTAATAAAGCATCCTTATCATCTACACCAGCAGTCTCCAAGTCAATTTCAAACCAATTTAACATATTCTAACGCGGCTGGTGTGATTGCCTTCCGCTTGAGTTTGATTGGGAAAACGGTGGCGATGAGTTGGTTTCCAGTCACGTCGACCAACGTTTTAGTCGGAAGCAAAATAATTAACAATAATTCAAAGAAGGCCGTGCTGCTGAGAAATGAGTGCAGTCTGTATTGTGATGGTGAGGGTTAAATATCTTTGCATTTGTATGATGCCTTGAGTCATACAGTGTGGAAACAGGCCCTTCAGCCCAACCAACCCATGCCGACCGACATTCCCCATCTACACTAGTCCCACCTGCCTGTATTTATAGTCATGGAGTGATACAGCTTGGAAACAGGCCCTTCGGCCCAACTAGCCCATGCCGACCAACATGCCCCATCTACACTAGTCCCACCTGCCTGTATTTATAGTCATGCAGTGATACAGCGTGGAAACAGGCCCTTCGGCCCAACTAGCCCATGCCGACCGACATTCCCCATCTACACTAGTCCCACCTGCCTGTATTTATAGTCATGGAGTGATACAGCGTGGAAACAGGCCCTTCGGCCCCAACTAGCCCATGCCGACCGACATGCCCCATCTACACTAGTCCCACGCCTGTATTTGGCCCATATCCCTCAAAACCTGTCCTATCTATGTACCTGGGTTTCTTAAATGTTTCGATAGTCCCAGCCTCAACCACCTGCTCCAGCAGTTCATTCCATACACCCACCACCCTTTGTGAAAATGTTACCCCTCAGATTCCTCTTAAATTTTTCCCCCTTTACCTTAAACCTATGTCCTCTGGTCCTTGATTCCCCTACTCTGGGCAAAAAAAATTCCCCTACTCTGTGCATCCACCCGATCCAATCATCTCATGGTTTTATAAACCTCTATCAGATCACCCCTCATCCTCCTGCGCTCCAAGGAACATAGTCCCAGCCTGCTCAACCTCTCCCTGTAGCTCAGGCCCTCGAGTCCTGGCAACATCCTCGCAAATCTTCCATGCACCCCCTTTCCAGCTTGACAGCATCTGTCCTAAAACATGGCGTCCAAAACTGAACACAATACTCTAAATGTGGCCTCACCAGTGTCTTATACAACTGTAACATGACCTGGGCGGTCACGGTGGCACAGCGGGTAGAGTCGCTGCCTTACAGCAAATGCAGCGCTGGAGACCCGGGTTCGATCCCGACTACGGGCGCTGTCTGTACGGAGTTTGTACGTTCTCCCCGTGACCTGCGTGGGTTTTCCCCGAGATCTTCGGTTACCTCCCACACTCCAAAGACATACGGGTTTGTAAGTTAATTGGCTTGGTAAATGTAAAAATTGTCCCCTAGTGGGTGTAGGATAGTGTTAATGTGCGGGGATCGCTGGTCGGAGCGGACCGATGGGCCGAAGGGCGTGTTTCCATGCTGTATCTCCAAACTAAACTAAACTAAACTAAACCACCCAGCGTCCTGACTCAATCTTCGAACCTTTTCTAGTATTCCTCTCCCTCGATTCGCTGTCTGAAGATGGGTCTCGGCCTGAAATGTCACATCTTCCTTTCCCCAGAGATGCTGCCTGACCTGCTGAGCCACTCCAGCATCTCGTGTCTATCTTCTACACTCAACTACTCTGGCTGATGAAGGCCAATGTGCCGAAAGCCTTCTTGACCACCCACATGGTAAAAGCACTTAACATATTGAAGATTCACCGGATCAATTTGACAAATGAAATTTGGCACCACCCCATGGAAAGAAACATCAGCGCAGTCGTCTAAAGCCCCTGTCCCACTGTACGAGGTAATTCACCAGTTCTCCCGAGTTTTCCCCTGATTCGAACTCAGAGAATGTCTGTAGCGGGTCCGTAGGAGTTTGTGGATGTCCCGTAGCGTAGTCGGTACTCGGGACATCTGGTAACTCGTGACGTTTTTTCATCCATGTAAAAAATTTCCACGAGTAAAAAAATACTTGTGATGAAAAAAATGTTCATTGTTACTCGTACGAGCCGCTACGAGGCATCCACGAACCCCTACCGACCCGCTACGGACATTCTCCGAGTTCGAATCAGGTGAAAACTCTGGAGAACTCGTGAATTACCTTGTACAGTGGGACAGGGGCTTAACAGCGAGGTCAACGTTGAGCTTTAGCAGTCGGACATTGGGGGGAGAATTCCGGAGGTCAGGACTTTGGCTGGTAAATCCTGACACCGCGACTCGTGGATGCGCCACCCCCTCGCCTCTCACGGCCACCGCTCGGCCACCGTGCCCCAGGGGCGCCCTCCGCAGCTGACCCCAAAACCCCAGAGCACTCAGTTATCAGTTCTCAGTTTAGTTTATTGTCACATGTACCGGGGTACAGTGAAAAGCTTTTGTTGCGTGCTAACCAGTCAGCGGAAAGACAATACATGATTACAAATGCTACACTTCCCGCCCCTCTCCGGGCACTTTCCCTTGCAACCGCAGGAAATGCTACACTTGTCGCTTTACCTCCCTCCTTGCCTCCATTCAAGGACCCAAGCAGTCTTTCCAGGTGAGGCAGAGGTTCACCTGCACCTCCTCCAACCTCATCTATTGCATCCACTGCTCTAGGTGTCAGCTGCTCTACATCGGTGAGACCAAGCGCAGACTTGGCGATCGCTTCGCCCAACACCTCCGCTCGGTTCACAATAACCAACCCGATCTCCTGGTGGCTCAGCACTTCAACTCCCCCTCCCATTCCGAATCTGACCTTTCTGGTGGTCCTCCTCCATGGCCAGAGTAAGTCCCACCGTAAATTGGAGGAGCAGCACCTCATATTCCGCTTGGGCAGTTTACACCCCAGCGGTATGAACATTGACTTCTCTAATTTCAGGTAATCCCTGCTTTCTCCTCCCCTTCACAGCTCTGCCTCAGCCCACTGGCTCCACCTCTTCTTTTCTTCTTCCTGCCTCCCCCCCCTGCCCTCACATCAGTCTGAGGAAGGGTTTTGTACCAAAACGTTGCCTATTTCCTTCGCTCCATAGATGCTGCCTCACCCACTGAGTTTCTCCAGCATTTTTGTCTACATGATATAATTTACAGTGTATCTACATGATAAGGGAATAACGTTTAGTGCAAGGTAAAGCCAGCAGAGTCTGATCAAAGATAGTCAGAGTGTCACCAATGAGGTAGATAGTAGTTCAGGACCACTCTCTGATTGTGGTAGGATGGTTCAGTTGCCTGATAACAGCTGGGAAGAAACAGTCTCTGAATCTGGAGGTGTGCATTTTCCCAAACTGTGCTGTGCTGCATGCTTTCTGTGGTGCATCTGTAGAAGTTGGTGAGAGTTGGCGCAAACATGCCAAACTTCTTATGCCTTCTGAGGAAGTAGAGGGGTTGGGACGGAGCGGGAATTGAACCCACAGCCCGCTCCCCAACACCATCCTTCTCCTCCGCCTGCCTCCGCCGCCATCTTGAAGGTGTCATTGATGGTAAAGGGACCATTTCATTGAAGTTAGATAAAAATGCTGGAGAAACTCAGCGGGTGAGGCAGCACCTTCGATTTTTCCAGCATCTGCAGTTCCTTCTTAAACATTTCATTGAAGTTATTATGTTTATAAGTACATGTGATAGGAGGAGAATTAGGCCATTCGGCCCATCAAGTCTACTCCATCATTCAATCGTGGCTGATCTATCTCTCCCTTCCAACCCTATTCTCCTGCCATCTCCCCATAACCCCCAACACCCGTACTAATCAAGAATCTATCTATCTCTGCCTTAAAAATATTCACTCACTTGGCCTCCACAGCCTTCTGTGGCAATGAATTCCACAGATTCACCACCCACTGACTAAAGAAATTCCACCTCATCTCCTTCTTAAATGAACATCCTTTAATTCTGAGGCTGTGACCTCCAGTCCTCGACTCTCCCACTAGTGGAAACATCCTCTCCACATCCACTCCATCCAAGCCTTTCACTATTCTGTATGTTTCAATGAGGTCTCCCCTCATTCTGCTAAACTCCAGCGCATAAAGGCCCAGTGCCGACAAACGCACATCATATGTTAACCTACTCATACCTGGGATCATTCTTGTAAACCTCCTCTGGACCCTCCCCAGAGCCAGCACATCCTTCCTCAGATAATTGATAGATGGCGTAACCGACGTTGCAGCGGCCTCTGTAGTCCATCTGTCTTTTTTTTTTTTATCCCGTTGAGTGTATAGTTTGTAGTGTTTTTTTTAATTGTTTTTAACTGTATGTGTGGGGAGCGGGTGAGGGAAACTTTTAAGTCTCTTCCCTGCACCGGAGATCCGACCTTATCCCTGTCGTTGGGGCCTAGCACCTCAAACCGGAACGACCTGGGGGCTCCAGTCGCGGAGCCTGCGGACTCACCATCGTGGGGCTAGCCGGCTTCGGAGCGTGGAGAGCTGTGGTGGTGCGCAGCTGTGACCCGACTCCGGAGCTTCGGAGGCTACAGCCGCAGGTCCGGTGGACGGTGACATCGGGGGCTCGCGGGTCCCTTTTGGGAGACCGTTTTTCGGAGCTCCCGCAACGGCAACTTCTCCCGCTCAAATTGTGGGGTTCAAGGCGACCCTGAGCGGGGCCTTGCATCGCCCGGCGCGGCTTTAACGGCCACGGGACTTGCCATCGTCCGCTGGGGGCTCCAACATCAAGACCCGGAGCTGGGCCTAACTGTCATTCAGCTGTCATTCAGCCTAACTGCCATTCAGCTGCCATTCAGCCTAACTGCCGCGTTAACTTCAAGTGTAAGATATATATTATTGGAGAGACAGATCATAAGATCATAAGGTCAGCAGTGATTGGAACAGAATTTGGCCCATCAAGTCTACTCCGCCATTCAACCATGGCTGATCTATCTCTCCCTCCTAACCCCATTCTCCTGCCTTCTCCCCATAACACCTGACACCCGTACTAACCAACAATCTATCTATCTCCGCCTTAAGAAAATGTCCACTGACTTGGCCTCCACAGCCTTCTGTGGCAAAGAATTCCACAGATTCACTACCCTATGACTAATGAAATTCCTCCTCATCTCCTTCCTAAAAGAACGTCCTTTAATTCTGAGGCTGTGACCTCTAGTCCTGGACTCTCCCACTAGTGGAAACATCCTCTCCACATCCACTCTATCCAGGCCATTCACGATTCAGTACGTTTCAATGAGGTCCCCCCTTCATTCTTCTAAACCCCAGCATATTAACATGTATTATTCACATGTATCCAAAGTTTAAGAACAAAGAAATATTAAGTGAAGGATGACTTGGACATTGTACAATGGGTGGAAGAGTTGCATCAATTTATTAAGCATGCAGGTACAGCAGGCAGTGCAGAGAGCTAATGGCATGTTGGCCTTCATTGTCAAGCGCCTTGAGTATTAGAAAGGCGCTATATAAATCCCATCCATTATTATTATTATTATTATTGTGAGAGGATTTGAGTTTAGGAGCAAGGAGGTCCTACTGCAGTTGTACAGGGGCCCTGGTGAGACCACACCTGGAGTATTGCACGCAATTTGGGTCTCCTAGTTTGAGGAAGGACATTCTTGCTATTGAGGGAGTGCAGCGTAGGTTCACCAGGTTAATTCCCGGAATGGCGGGACTGACATATGATGAAAGAATGGGTCGACTGGGCTTGTATTCACTGGAATTTAGATGGTTGATAGGGGATCTTATAGAAACATATAACATTCTTAAGGGATTGGACAGGCTAGATGCAGAAAAACTGTTCCCCATGTTGGGGGAGCCCAGAACCAGGGGTAACAATTTAAGAATAAGGAGTCGGCCATTTAGGACTGCGATGATGAAAAACATCTTCACCCAGAGATCTGTGAATCTGTGGAATTCTCTGCCACAGGAGGCAGTGGAGGCTGATTCATTGATGTTTTCAAGGGAGAGTTAGATTTATGTCTTAGGGCTAAAGGAACCAAGGGATGTGGGGAAAAAGCAGGAACGGGATATTGATTTTAGATGATCAGCCATGATCACATTGAATGGCGGTGCTGGCTCGAAGGGCCGAATGGCCTACTCCTGCACCTATTGTCTATGTTACTACGACTGCAAGCTCTGTGGTGGCCTCAATGCCATCATTACGCAGGGTCCTTGAATCTTCTTTTGAGGAACGATGTTCCTTGCCATCCCAATCTTCACTGAGAATGAGTAATGGCCATGTGCAAATTGGTTCTTTCCTCAGACTAGATTTTGGGTGAATTGATAAAAAATTAATGAGGTCGGAAACTGAATTAAAACTAAGCCCGATCTCTTTGGATAGCGATATTGAGCGAGTCACTTTGATCTTCAACTGGATGGGAAAGTGGGTTGGCACTTTGCCAGCTCAGATCTTTCAATGGGAATTACAATGGCATTCACACATCCCCAGCTCCATTAGAATTGGCTTCGGTAAAAATGTGTAGAGTAGGGGAATCGAGGACCAGGAATAAGTGCGTTAGCATATCGAGTCATACAGTGTGGAAACAGGCCCTTCGGCCCAACTTGCCCATACTGGCCAACATGTCCCAGCTACACTAGTCCCACCTGCCTGTGCTTGGTACATATCCCTCCAAACCTGTCCTATCCATGCACCTGTCAGCACATCCATGTGCTGACAGGTGCATGGATAGGACAGGTTTGGAGGGATATGTACCAAGCACAGGCAGGTGGGATACCTGTACCTTGACAGCACTAGGCCTCTAATCGCTGGAGTTTAGAAGGTTGAGGGGGGACCTTATTGAAACTTACAGAATAATGAAAGGCATAGATAGAGTGGATGTGGAAAGGATGTTTCCACTGGTGGGAGAGTCTAGGACCAGAGGTCGTAGAATCAGAATTAAAGGGCACTCTTCTAGAAAGGAGGTGAGGAGGAACTTCTTTAGTCAGAGGGTAGTTAATCATTCCACTGAGGGCTGTAGAGGCCAAGTCAGTGGATATTTTAAAGGCCGAGATAGACAAATTCTTGATTAGAACGGGTGTCAAGGGTTACGGGGAGAAGGCAGGAAAATGGGATTAGGAGGCAGAGATCAGCATAGTTTGAACGGCGGAGTGGACTCGATGGGCCGAATGGCCTAATTCTGCTCCTATAACTTGTGAACTTGTGAACCAGAGGACATAGGTTTAATGTGTGGGGAGGAACAGCAGATGCTGGTTTAAACCGAATGTAGACACCGAAAGCTGGAGTAACTCAGCGGGTCAGACAGCATCTCTGGAGAGAAAGGAATAGGTGGTGTCTCGGGTCGAGACCCTTCTTCAGACTCTGAAAAAGGGTCTCAACCCGAAACATCACCTATTGTGACTATCTTCGGACATTGGTTTAAGGTGAGGGGGGAGCAAATTTATTAGTAATTTCAGCTGCAACCTTTTTGTACAAAGGGTGGAGGGTGTATGGAACGAGCTGCTGGAGGAGGTAGTTGAGGCTGGGACTATCACAATGTTTAAGAAACATTTAGACAGGTACATGAGTAGGGCAGGTGTGGTGGGATATTGGATGAAGGCAGGATAAAGGGTCAAGTGCAGGTCGGACATGTGTAGGAAGGAACTTCAGATGCAGGTTCAAACCTAAGATAGACACAAAAACGCTGGAGTAACTCAGTGGGACAGGCAGCATCTCCGGAGAGAAGGAATGGGTGATGTTGCGGTTCGAGACTCATCTTCAGACTGAGAGTCAGGGAAGATATGAGTCAGGGGAGACTAGAGATATGGAAGGGTAAACTGTGAAAATGACAGGTCAAAGCAGATGCTGATCAGGGAAATGTAGAATGGTTCATTGTCGGCTGAGGGGAAGTTGACAACGAGGCATACAAACAGTAAAATTAATCAGGAGGACGGTGAAACTAGTCGGAGAACTAGGGTGGGGGAGGGATGGAGAGAGAGGGAAAGCAAACGTTTGAGTATAGGAGCAGGGAGGTTCTACTGCAGTTGTGCAGGGTCTTGGTGAATGAATGATATCTTTATTTCGAACGATTAAAAAAAAGAAGAAAAGAAAAGATGAAAATGAATAAATAAAAGGAAAATTATATATATACATACATATATACATAAATACATACACACACATACATATACATGTACATATATACATACATACATATACACATATACACACATACACATATACATAACATATATGTACATACATAAATTAAAAAATCAAAAGCCAATTTCAACAATTGGTGAGACCACACCTGGAGTATTGCGTACAGTTTTGGTCTCCTAATCTGAGGAAGGACATTCTTGCCATAGAGGGAGTACAGAGAAGGTTCACCAGACTGATTCCTGGGATGTCAGGATTTTCATATGAAGAAAGACCGGTAAGACTCGGCTTGTACTCGCTAGAATTTAGAAGATTGAGGGGGGATCTTATAGAAACTTACAAAATTCTTAAGGGGTTGGACAGGCTAGATGCAGGAAGATTGTTCCCAATGTTGGGGAAGTCCAGAACAAGGGGTCACAGTTTAAGGATAAGGGGGAAATCTTTTAAGACCGAGATGAGAAAAACATTTTTTACACAGAGAGTGGTGAATCTCTGGAATTCTCTGCCACAGAAGGTAGTTGAGGCCAGTTCATTGGCTATATTTAAGAGGGAGTTAGATGTGGCCCTTGTGGCTAAAGGGATCAGGGGGTATGGAGAGAAGGCAGGTACAGGATACTGAGTTGGATGATGAGCCATGATCATTTCGAATGGCGGTGCAGGCTTGAAGGGCCGAATGGCCTACTCCTGCACCTATTTTCTATGTTTCTATGTTTCTATAACAGCTGAGGGGAAGTTGACAACGAGGCGCACAAACAGTAAAATTAATCAGGAGGACGGTGAAACTAGTCGGAGAACTAGGGTGAGAGAGGGATGGAGAGAGAGGGAAAGCAAGTGTGAAGTTAGAGAAATCAATATTCATTCTTCTGGATTGTAAGATGACCAAGCGAAATATGAGGTGCTGTTCCTCCAATTTGTGTTGGGCCTCACTCTGACAGTGGGGGAGGCCCAGGACAGAAAGCAACCGAGAGATCAGGTAGGCTTAGGCAGACTGAGCGGAGGCGTTCAGCAAAATGATCGCCGAGCCTGCGCTTAGTTTCGCCGAGATATGGGAGTGTAGATGGGATCTGTTGGTCGGCTTGGGCAAAATGGGCCAGATGGCTTGTTTACAGGCTATATCATTCTATATGTAGGAAGGAACTGTAGATGCTGGCTTAAAATGAAAATAGGCACAAAATGCTGGAGTAACTCAGCGGGACAGGCAGCATCTCTGGAGATAAGGAATTCTGGAGAAAAGGAATTCCGGAGATGCCGTCTGACCCGCTGAGTTACTCCAGCCTTTTGTATCTAACTTCTGCACGACTCTATAAAATCAAACGGAGCCATTTCCTAATAGAAACATAGAAACATAGAAACATAGAAAATAGGTGCAGGAGGAGGCCATTCGGCCCTTCGAGCCAGCACCGCCGTTCATTGTGCTCATGGCTGATCGTCCCCAATCAATAACCCGTACCTGCCTTCTCCCCATATCCCTTGATTCCACTAGCTCCTAGAGCTCTATCTAACTCTCTCTTAAATCAATGGCCTCCACTGCCCTCTGTGGCAGGGAATTCCACAAATTCACAACTCTCTGGGTGAAAACGTTATTTTCTCAACTCAGTCTTAAATGGCCTCCCCTTTATTCTAAGACTGTGGCCCCTGGTTCTGGACTCGCCCAACATTGGGAACATTTTTCCTGTGTCTAGCTTGTCCAGTCCTTTTATAATTTTATATGTTTCTATAAGAACCCCCTCATCCTTCTAAACTCCAGTGAATACAAGCCTAGTCTTTTCAATCTTTCCTCATATAACCATATAACCATATAAAAATTACAGCACGGAAACAGGCCAACTCGGCCCTTCTAGTCCGTGCCGAACACTTATTCTCCCCTAGTCCCATCTACCTGCACTCAGACCATAACCCGCCAATCCTTTCCCATCCATATACCTGTGCAATTTATTTTTAAATGATAAAATCGAACCTTCCACCACCACTTCCACTGGAAGCTCATTCCACACAGCTACCACTCTCTGAGCAAAGAAGTTCCCCCTCATGTTACCCCTAAACTTCTGTCCCTTAATTCTCAAATCATGTCCTCTTGTTTGAATCTTCCCTACTCTCAGTGGAAAAAGCTTATTCATGTCTATCCCTCTCATCATTTTAAAGACCTCTATCAAGTCCCCCCTTAACCTTCTGCGCTCCAAAGAATAAAGACCTAACTTGTTTAACCTTTCTCTGTAACTTAGTTGCTGAAAACCAGGCAACATTCCCGCCATCCCAGGGATTAATATGACAGTCCCGCCATCCCAGGGATCAATCTCGTGAACCTACGCTGCACTGCCTCAATCACAAGGATGTCCTTCCTCAAATTAGGAGACCAAAACTGTACGCAATACTCCAGATGTGGTCTCACCAGAGCCCTATACAACTGCAGAAGAACCTCTTTACTCCTATACTGAAATCCTCTTGTTATGAAGGCCAACATTCCATTGGCTTTCTTCACTGCCTGCTGTACCTGTAAGCCAACTTTTAGTGACCGGTGTACAAGGACACCCGGGTCTCGCTGCACCTCCCCCTTACCTAACCTAACCCCATTGAGATAATAATCTGCCCCCTTGTTTTTGCTATTTAGATTTCTGTTTCGGGGTATTCCGATCACTGCCATATTCCTCCTTGCCTGAGCACTAAACCCATATCCTTCAACTCTTGATCAAATCTTCCTTTTTTTTTAGCTTTAACCAAAATGTCTCTCTACTGACTGCATGACAGATGTTCCACAAGATAACAGCTCAAAGTGTAAAGCAATTACTTACTTTCCCATTTCTCCTTTGAGGATAATAGTGAGGGATTTTTTTTGATGCAGCCATCTAATGTGAAGAATTTCATAAACTACATATGGCACTTATTTTGTCCGTTTAAAAAAAATAAATTGGAGGCGAACACATTCCAGTTTTAAGTATTCTCCATAAACTGCGCGCTATTCCACTTAACCTCCAGCCAAATTCATATCTTCTCTGATCCGCTGCTGCGCCATATGAAAAGGTTTCCGTTAAACTCGGAGCAATCATTGAATGGTGATGTGGTTTACTTAGAACGTGGAACACTGCAGAGGGTGGCAGGGTGGTGCAGTGGTAGAGTTGCTGTCTTTACACCATCAAGAGATCCGGGTTCCATCCTGACTACGGGTGCTGTCTGTGTGGAGTTTGTACGTTCTCCCTGTGGCCGCGTGGGTTTTCTCCGGGTGCTCCGGTTTCCTCCCACTCTCCAAAGGCCTGCGGGTTTGTAGGTTAATTGGCTTCGGTAAGGACTGCAAATTGCCCGAGTGTGCGTAGGATAGTGTTGGTGTGTGGGGATCGCTGGTCGGCACGGACTCGGTGGGCCTCAGGCCTGTTTCCGCACTGTATCTCTAAACTAAACTAAAGAACTCCCGTCAGAGAGAGGAGGAGAGCTATCTCATGGTAGGAGATAGACACAAAAAACTGGAGTACCTCAGCGAGTCAGGCAGCATCTCTGTGGAAAAGGAATAGGTGACGTTTCAGGTCGAAACCCTTCTTCAAACGGGAAAGTCAGCCTACCTTGAGGAGATTTCGCATTGGGTCAATTAGAAGGACATACAAGGAATTACAGTTGGTGTTTTAATACAAGAAAAGACACAAAGTGCTGGAGTAACTCAGCGGGTCAGGCAGCATCTGTGGAGAACATGGATAGGTGACATAGAAACATAGAAAATAGGTGCAGGAGTAGGCCATTCGGCCCTTCGAGCCTGCACCGCGATTCAATATGATCATGGCTGATCATCCAACTCAGTATCCTGTACCTGCCTTCTCTCCATACCCCCTGATCCCTTTAGCCACAAGGGCCACATCTAACTCCTTCTTAAATATAGCCAATGAACTGGCCTCAACTACCTTTTGTGGCAGAGAGTTCCAGAGATTCACCATTCTCTGTGTGAAAAATGTTTTTCTCATCTCGGTCCTAAAGGATTTTCCCCTTTATCCTTAAACTGTGACCACTTGTCCTGGACTTCCCCAACATCGGGAACAATCTTCCTGCATCTAACCTGTCCAACCCCTTAAGAATTTTGTAAGTTTCTATAAGATCCCCCCTCAATCTCCTAAATTCTAGCGAGTACAAGCCGAGTCTTTCCAGTCTTTCTTCATATGAAAGTCCTGACATCCCAGGAATCAGTCTGGTGAACCTTCTCTGTACTCCCTCTATGGCAAGAATGTCAAGAATGACGTTTCACAGAGTGCTGGAGTAACTCAGCAGGTCAGGCAGCATCTGTGGAGAACATGGATAGGTGACGTTTCACAGAGTGCTGGAGTAACTCAGCGGGTCAGGCAGCATCTGTGGAGAACATGGATAGGTGACGTTTCACAGAGTGCTGGAGTAACTCAGCAGGTCAGGCAGCATCACTTGGAGTACATGGATAGGTGACGTTTCGGGTCAGGAAAGTCAGGATCAGTACTGCCAATGACAGGAGCACATCGCGGTAGATTCCTTCTGATTCTACAGGTGGTTTCACATAGACATTGGCTCTGTCAAGTGATTACAAAAAAATAATCGCCAATTAATTTTGTGATTAAAAAAGTTAATCTTGGCTTTAATCACATTTAATTGATGCAATTATCACATACAGTCTCATTCCGATTTATTCTTATTACCAATGTCCGACTTGATTTCCAGAGCTGTACTTCATTCATCACCTGTTATCCCAGCCTTTTTAGTGTTTTATTTAGTTTAGAGATACAGCGCGGAAACATGCCCAAAACTGAGTCTGTGCCGACCAGCGATCACCCCGTACACTCGCACTATCCTACACACTATGTACAATTTACAATTTCTACTGAAGCCAATTACATTACAAACCTGTTTAAGAAGGAACTGCAGATGCTGGAAAATCGAAGGTCGACGAAAATGCTGGAGAAACTCAGCGGGTGAGGCAGCATCTATGGAGCGAAGGAATAGGTGACGTTTCGGGCCAAAACGTTGCCTACTTCATTCGCTCCATAGATGCTGCCTCACCCGCTGAGTTTCTCCAGCACTTTTGTTGACCTAAGCTACAAACCTGTACGTCTTGAGAGTGCGGGAGGAAACCGGAGCACCTGGAGAAAACCCATGCGGTCCACAGGGAGAACTTACAAAGTCCATATCGACAGCACCTGTGGTCAGGATCGAACTTGGGTCTCGGGCGCTGCAAGGCTTTTCCACAGGTAGATAGATAGGACAGGTTTAGAGGAATATGGGCAGTCCTTACCGAAGCCAATTAACCTACAAACGCTGGCAGGTGGGACTGGTGCAGAAGGGGCATGTTGGTCGGTGTGGGCAAGTTGGGATGATGGGCCTGTTTCCACGCCGTGTGACTTCAGTTCAGTTCAGTTTAGTTTATTGTCACATGTACCGAGGTACAGTGAAAAGCTTTTGTTGCGTGCTAACCAGTCAGCGGAAAGACAATACATGATTACAATCGAGCCATTAATGCAAGGTAAAGCCAGCAAAGTCTGATCAAGTCTGATCAAAATCTACTGCATCCGCTGCTCTAGATGTCAGCTGATTTACATCGGGGAGACTACGCGGCGACTAAGCGGAGTCGAACACCTCCGCTCGGTCCGCAATAACCTACCTGAACTCCCGGTGGCTCAGCACTTCAACTCCCCCTCCCATTCCCAATCCGACCTCTCTGTCCTGGGTCTCCTCCATTGCCAGAGTGAGCAACACCGGAAATTGGAGGAACAGCACCTCATATTCCGCCTGGGTTGCTTGCGTCCGGATGGCATGAACGTTGAATTCTCCCAGTTTTGCTAGCCCTTGCTGTCTCCTACCCTTCCTTAACCCTCGAGCTGTCTCCTCCCATCCCCCCGCCCTCGGGCTCCTCCTCCTACATTTTTGTGTACCTTCGATCTTCCAGCATCTGCAGTTCCTTCTTGAACACAATGTCTGATCAAGGATAGTCTGAGGTAGACAAAAATGCTGGAGAAACTAAGCGGGTGAGGCAGCATCTATGGAGCGAAGGAATAGGTGACGTTTCGGGTCTCGACCCGAAACGTCACCTATTCCTTCGCTCCATAGATGCCGCCTCATGGCCCTGTCTCACGGTACGAGTTCATTCCAAGAGTTCTCCCGAGTTTGACCTGATTCGAACTCGGAGATTTACGGTAATGGCTGCTCGTCAGTACTCGGGGCTCCCGTGGACATTTTTCAACATGTTGAAAACTCATCTCGAGTCTTCCCGAGCTTACCTGCCGTTAGCGAGTCTTCCCGAGTGCCTGCCGTCAGCGTTACAAGCCGGTAAGAGACGTCCCCGAGCTCCGACGTACCCGCTACGTTCATTCTCCGTGCTTACCACGAGTTTGATTTTTTTTAAACTCGGGAGAGCTCTTGGAATGAACTCGTACCGTGGGACAGGGCCAGCACCCGCTGAGTTTCTCCAGCATTTTTGTCTAACTTCGATTGTTCCAGCATCTGTAGTTCCTTCTTAAACATTTCCTCTGCAGTTCCTGCTTAAAGGATGGTCCAAGGGTCACCAATGAGGTAGATAGTAGTTCAGGACTGCTCTCTAGTTGTGGTAGGATGGCTCTATGACTCTAGTTTTCAAATAGAGTTATGATCTAGAGGTCGTTCCAGGTGCGACAGAGGTTCACCTGCATCTCCTCCAACCTCATCTATTGCATCCACTGCTCTAGATGTCAGCTGATCTACATCGGTGAGACCAAGCGCAGGCTTGGCGATCGTTTCGCCGAACGCCTCCGCTCGGTCCGCAATAACCAACCTGACCTCCCGGTGGTTCAGCACCTCAACTCCCCCTCCCATTCCGCATCCGACCTCTCTGTCCTGGGTCTCCTCCATGGCCAGAGCGAGCAACACCGGAAATTGGATGAACTGCACCTCATATTCCGCTTGGGGAGTCTGCATCCTGCGGGCATGAACATTGAATTCTCCCAATATTGTTAGTCCTTGCTGTCTCCTCCTCTTCCTCAGCCCTCGGGCTCCTCCTCCTCCTTTTTCCTTTCTTCTCCCCGCCCCACCCAACCCCCATCAGTCTGAGGAAGGGTTTCGGCCCGAAACGTTGCCTATTTCCTTCGCTCCATAGATGCTGCTGCAGCCGCTGAGTGTCTCCAGCATTTTTGTGTACCTTCGATTTTCCAGCATCTGCAGTTCCTTCTTAAACACTATGATCTAGAATTGTTTCTGTTGTAATGAGATGGAAGCTGAACAGCATGGCTCAGATTCACTTGCTTGCTTATCCCTCGGTAGTATGCATGAGAGTACGACATGTCAAATGTCTGTTTTATCCAAAGAGATTCGGAGTACACAGACGGAATGATTAACTGCGTGGCGACACCAGACAGCACTGCACACAAATGAAGCTATCCGTAAGCCCACGACATCTCATGCTCCTGCTGCCCATAATTGATCTCCTACTGCATAGCTCACAAGGTTACACTGCTTGCAGTGTGCTAATCCACTCTGCATCATTCAGCATCAGGACTCTTTTTATCCAGTATTTCTGTGTGTGGGAGGGGGGTAGGGTAAGGGGGAAACCGTTTCCCAGTCACCTCCTGGCGAGGATGCGACTATAAGGCACTTGATAAGATCCCACATAAGAGATTAGTGGGCAAAATTAGGGCACGTGGTATTGGGGTGAGAGTGCTGACATGGATAGAGAAGTGGTTGGCAGACAGGAAACAAAGAGTAGGGATTAACGGGTCCCTTTCAGAATGGCAGGCAGTGACTAGTGGGGTACCGCAAGGCTCGGTGATGGGACCGCAGCTATTTACAATACACGTCAATGATTTGGATGAAGGGATTCAAAGTAACATTAACAAATTTGCAGATGACACAAAGCTGGGTGGCAGTGTGAAGTGTGAGGAGGATGCTATGAGTATGCAGGGTGACTTGGCCAGGTTGGGGGAGTGGGCAGATGCATGGCAGGTGAAGTTTAATGCAGATAAATGTGAGGTTATCCACTTTAGTAGCAAAAACAGACGTACCAGGGCCCCATCCCCGACCTCTACCTCCGTTACATTGACGACTGCTTTGGGGCCACCTCCTGCACCTACACACAACTGACTGACTTCATCCACTTCACCACCAACTTCCATCCGGCACTCCAATACACCTGGACCATTTCCGACACTTCCCTACCATTCCTTGACCTCACCATCTCCATCGCAGGGGACAGACTCCTGACCGACATACATTACAAACCCACTGACTCACATGGCTATCTGGACTACACGTCTTCCCACCCTGCCCCCTGTAAAGACTCCATCCCCTACTCCCAATTCCTCCGCCTACGCCGCATCTGTTCCCAGGATGAGACATTCCATACCAGGGCATCGGAAATGTCCTCGTTCTTCAGGGAACGGGGATTCCCCTCCGCCACCATAGATGAAGCTCACACCAGGGTCTCATCCATACCCCGTAACACTGCTCTCTCTCCCCATCCCCGCACTCGCAACAAGGGCAGAGTCCCTCTGGTCCTCACCTTTCACCCCACCAGCCGGCAAATACAACACATAATCCTCCGCCATTTCCGCCACCTCCAACGTGACCCCACCACTCGCCACATCTTCCCATCTCCCCCCAGGTCTGCCTTCCGCAAAGACCGCTCCCTCCGCAACTCCCTCGTCAATTCTTCCCTTCCCTCCCGCACCACCCCCTCCCCGGGCACTTTCCGTTGCAACCGCAAGAAATGCAACACCTGTCCCTTCACCTCCCCCCTCGACTCCATTCAAGGACCCAAGCAGTCGTTCCAGGTGCGACAAAGGTTCACCTGTATCTCCTCCAACCTCATCTACTGCATCCGCTGCTTTAGATGTCAGCTGATCTACATCGGTGAGACCAGGCGGAGGTTGGGCGATCGTTTTGCCGAACCCCTCCGCTCAGTCCGCAATAACCAACCTGAACTCCCGATGGCTCAGCACTTCAACTCCCCCTCCCATTCCCAATCCGACCTCTCTGTCCTGGGTCTCCTCCATTGCCAGAGTGAGCAACAGCGGAAATTGGAGGAACAGCACCTCATATTCCGCCTGGGGACCTTGCGTCCGGATGGCATTAACATTGAATTCTCCCAATTTTGCTAGTCCTTGCTGTCTCCTCCCCCTTCCTTAACCCTCTAGCTGTCTCCTCCCACCCTCCCATCCGCCCGCCCTCGGGCTCCTCCTCCTCCTCCCCTTTTCCTTCCTTCTCCCCCCCCCCACCCCCCATCAGTCTGAAGAAGGGTTTCGGCCCGAAACGTCGCCTATTTCCTTCGCTCCACTGTGTGGGGCATGTTTGTGTTAAAGAGAATTTGTGTGGCAGAGAATTCCACAGACTCACAACTCTGACCCCTGACTCCACTATTTTTAAGAGCCCTCTCTCTTGAAAACATCCAGAGAACCTGCCTCCACTCTCTGTGAGAAAAAGTGTTTCCTCGTCTCCGTTCTAAATGGCTTACTCCTTATTCTTAAACTGTGACCCCTGGTTCTGGACCCCCCCAACATCGGGAACATGTTTCCTGCCTCTAGCGTGTCCGAGCCCTCAACAATCTTATATGTTTCAATGATATATCCTCTCATCCTTCTAAACTCCAGAGTGTACAAGCCCAGCTGCTCCATTCTCTCAGCATATGACAACCCTGGTCACCCTGCTCTTGAGAACGATGCTATAAGGCTGGAAAGGGTGCAGAGAAGATTTACAAGGATGTTGCCAGGGCTTGAGGGCCTGAGCTACAGGGAGCGGTTGGGCAGGGTCGGACTTTATTCCTTGGAGCGAAGGAAGCTGAGGTGTGATCTTATGCAGGTGTATAAAATCACGAGAGGATTTATGTCAGGTAAACGCACAGTATTTTCCCCAGGGTTGGAAATCAATTCATTCATTCATTCATTCATCATCGTTGAAAACATTAGCGACGCAGTGGTGCTGGTTTCTGGCGGGAACGGTGACGGACGCACCACACGTCTCTGTCCTCCAGTTCCTGCGGACTTCCTGTCCTCCAGTTCCTGCGGACTTCCTGTCCTCCAGTTCCTGCGGACTTCCTGTCCTCCAGTTCCTGCGGACTTCCTGTCCTCCAGTTCCTGCGGACTTCCGCCGCTGGAAGTCTAGGATGTTGGTGTGTGTGTGGTTTATCATCGTTCCTTCCAATGCCGTGTACGACAGTGATCACAACTTCTACTGAAGTGTGGATGGCCGTTGGCTCGCTAGGAGCTCATCCGCCCTGTGACAGGTCTTGTTTTTGGCCCTGCTGGGGGTCCACAGCCCCCTCCTCACCTGGCAAACCAGGTGGGGGAGACGGTTTAGTCGCCGACTATCCGACCATGGAGCAGGTGGCACGGGATTACATGGTACCCGTGGCTGGGGAACTCCCCCCCCCCCTGACCTGACACAGGTCAAGAACTAGTTTTAATATGTAGGAAGGCACTGCAGATGCTGGTTTAAACCAAAGAAAAGCTGGAGTAACACAGTGGGCTGGACAACATCTTTGGAGACAAGGAATAGGTGATGTTTTGGGTCTGAAGAAGGGTCTCGAACTGAAGCATCACCTATTACTTTTCTCCAAATTTTACAGTTTAGAATTTAATGATTCGGTGCGGAGACAGGCTTTTCGGCCCACCACGTCCATGCCAACCAGCGATCCCCACACACCCGCACCGTCCTATACGCAGAGACCAATTGACGATTATAGCGAAGTAATTAGCCTACAAACCTGGTGGTGTGGGAGGAAACCGGAGCACCCGGAGAAAACACACACAGGTCACGGGGAGAACGTACAAACTCCGTACAGACAGCACCCGTAGTCGGGATCGAACCCAGGTCTCTGGCGCTGTGAGGCAGCAACTCTACCGCTGCACCACCGTGCTGCCCCTAAATACTAATTCTCATTTTTAAGCAGTCTAATATCTTCAACACATAATCATAATCTCACTCATAAACCAATGTAATTGAAAAGCGGTGCTGGCTCGAAGGGCCAAATGGCCTCCTCCTGCACCTATTGCCTATTGTCTATTGTAATACTGTGCTGAATATTACAGAATAATGCTGGACTTGGTGAATTTAGCCCAAAGCCCAGTCACAAGAGAAATGCAGCATCAGTATTCTTCCACCTCGGTCTTATTCCTGCACAGGCCAGACCGTGTGATACGGTGTGCCAATATCACAGATCACAGCCGTTACTTGCTCCGAGATACCAGATAAAGCCCATGTAAATCAGGTCTCCTTAATACTTGCAGCCAAGTACAAACATTCCTTGTTACAGAACACATGGTGGGCGAGCTGGCAACGCACTTATGCCCCTGTCCCACTTAGGAAACCTGAACGGAAACCTCTGGAGACTTTGCGCCCCACCAAGGTTTCCGTGCGGTTCCCGGAGGTTGCAGGTGGTTGCCGGAGGTTGCAGGTAGTGGAAGCAGGTAGGGAGACTGACAAAAACCTCCGGGAACCGCACGGAAACCTTGGGTGGGGCGCAAAGTCTCCAGAGGTTTCTGTTCAGGTTTCCTAAGTGGGACAGGGGCATAACATCCCACAACTACAAGGTTCCTCCTGGCCTCTTTGCTTATGCTTGTTTGTGTCATCGCATAAGGTCTAGGAGCAGAATTAGGCCATTCAGCCCATTGATTCTCCTCCGCCACACAATCTTGGCTGATATGGCCTAATTTGTGGCCTTTATAATAAAAGGAATTGAATATAGGAGCAAAGAGGTCCTTCTGCAGTTGTACAGAGCCCGAGTGAGACCACACCTGGAGTATTGTGTGCAGTTTTGGTCTCCAAATTTGAGGAAGGACATTCTCGCTATTGAGGGAGTGCAGCGTAGGTTTACAAGGTTAATTCCCGGGACTGTCATATGCTGAGAGAATGGAGCAGCTGGGCTTGTACACTCTGGAGTTCCGAAGGATGAGAGGGGTTCTCATTGAAACATATAAGATTTTTCTCACAGAGAGTGGTGAGTCTGTGGAATTTGCTGCCTCAGAGGGCGGTGGAGGCCGGTTCTCTGGATGCTTTCAAGAGAGAGGGCTCTCAAAAATAGCGGAGTCAGGGGGTATGGGGAGAAGGCAGGAACGGGGTACTGATTGGGGTTGATCAGCCATGATCGCTTTGAATGGCGGTGCTGGCTCGAAGGGCCAAATGGCCTACTCCCGCACCTATTGTCTATTGTCTATTGTCAAATGCAAATGATACTGAAGATACTGTGATGGTCTACCATGCTGGAATTATTTGTGATTTATGTACTCAGAGATTTCTAGCTGTGTCGAAGTTGGGCAGCTGTATTTGCTCATGAAGGCAAACTCAATGCTGCCATTTATTTCAAGAGGGCTTGTACACAAGAACAGGAATGTGATGTTGAGCCTCTATAGGGCCGCATTTGGAATATTGTGAGCAATGTTGGGCACCATATCTGAGGAAGGATGTGCTGGCTCTGGAGAGGGTCCAGAGGAGGTTTGCAAAAACAATCCCAGGAATGAGGCCACAGTCTTAGAATAAAGGGGAGGTCATTTAAGACTGAGGTGAGAATAAGCTTTTTCACCCAGAGAGTTGTGAATTTGTGGAATTCCCTGCCACAGAGGGCAGTGGAGGCCAAGTCACTGGATGGAGTTAAGAGAGAGTTAGATAGAGCTCTAGGGGCTAGTGGAGTCAAGGGATATGGGGAGAAGGCAGGCACGGGTTATTGATTGTGGATGATCAACCATGATCACAATAAATGGCGGTGCTGGCTCGAAGGGCTGAATGGCCTCCTATTCTCTATGTTTCTATCCCAAAGACATACAGGTTTGTGGATTAATTGGCCCTTGGGTGTAATAATAATAATACATTTTATTTATGGGCGCCTTTCAAGAGTCTCAAGGACACCTAAGGGTGTAGGGGGTGGATGAGAAAATGGGACAACATAGAACTTGTGTGAACAGCTGATCGATGGTCAGCATGGACTCGGTGGGCCGAATGGCCTGTTTCCATGCTCTGTCTTTCAATAAATCACATATTACTACTCAGTAACGTTTTTGATTTTCTATTATTAAAGAAGTCAGACATTAGGAACCAATTTTAACTCCCGTCATAATCTCAATGCTTTTAAAAAATGAATGAAATGAACGCGATTTTGTTTAATTTGGAAGCAGAGGTGATCTTGAAAGCTTCGGAAAACCACGAGGGTTCAGTTAAAAACGAATGTTCTTAAGAAGCAGGAAGAAGCTCCGGGAAATGATAACGTTAAACTCAGCAGTTTTGATAACCTGCAGAATCAATAGTTAGTCTTGTGTGGCCAGGAGACTTTGATAAGTTATGAGCTGTTCCAGACACATTAATGGCACTGCTCTGATCAAATGATTTAATTGTCTGTAAGATGGCTCGAGTGTGCTGCAGGCTTTTAAAAGCTTCCGAAGCTCAAGTTCAGAGTGTGTGGTCTATGTGCCGCAACTATTTAAGAAGTCAATGGCCACCAATTTTTAAAAAACTCTTGTAGTGAGACCAGGCAGGTTGAGCGAAATTTTCTCTATTAATACAAACAAATGCTCAAAACACCACGTACCGAGTCTCGAACTAACAATTACAGCTGCTGTCGATGCGTGGAGCGCTAACTACTAATTACTCTGCCACACAGCGTTAGGGTTCGGTCCTGACCTTGGCTGTGTGTGTGTGTGTGTGTGTGTGTGTGTGTGTGTGTGTCTGTGTGTGTGTGTGTGTGTGTGTGTGTGTGGAGTTTGCACGTTCTCCCTGTGACCACGTGGGTTTTCGTCCACCTGCTCCGATTTCTTCCCTCATCCCAAAAGTTCGGAACTTTTCCGATGTTCCCATTGACCGTTTGGGCTGCGCGCCTTCGACCCGATGGATTAATTTTTCACTTTGATGAATAAAGTTGATTCTGAGGCGGCGCAGTGGCACAGCGGGTAGAACCGCTGTCTGACGCCGTGAAAGGCCCAGCTTCAATCCTGACCTCGGGGTGCTGTCTGTGTGGAGTTTGCACGTTCTCCTTGAGACCACATGGGCTTCCTCCGATTGCTCCGGTTTCCTCCCACGTCCCAAAGACGTGCGGGTTTGTAACTTAATTGGATCGTGTGCAATAAAGAAATTTCCCCTAGTGTGTAGGGAGTGGATGCGAAGGTGAGATAGCGTGGAACTAGTGTGAGCGGGGGATCGATGACTGGCCTGGACGCAGTGGGCCGAAGGGCCTGTTTCCATGCTGTGTCTCCAAGCAAAACATCTGGAGTTCTTCGGACTCATCAAAGTCAGGAAGGATATCTCTAACAAGATGTATTTGAAGTATTCAAGAGAGAGTTAGAAATAGCTCTTAGGGCTAACGGAATCAAGGGATATGGGGAAAAAGCAGGAACGGGGTACTGATTTTGGATGATCAGCCATGATGATATTGAATGGTGGTGCTGGCTCAAAGGGCCGACTGGCCTACTACTGCACCTATTTTCTATATCTCAATGTTTCTGTGTTTCTAAGATACAAAGAGATGGAATAACTCAACAGGTCAGGCAGCATCTGTGGAGGAAGATGATAAACGATGTTCCGGGTTGGGACCCTTCTTCACACTGGTGGGTTGCGGCAGAAATGTACAATTGCAATCTAACTCCCTGCTCTTTATCTCACCCTATGAAGGAAAAGATCATGGTAGACAAAAATGCTGGAGAAACTCAGCGGCTGCAGCAGCAACTATGGAGCGAAGGAAATAGGCAACGTTTCCGGCCGAAACCCTTCTTCGGACTGGTGAAGGGTTTCGGCCCGAAACGGTGCCTATTTCCTTCGCTCCATAGATGCTGCTGCAACCACTGAGTTTCTCCAGCTTTTTTGTGTACCTTCAATTTTCCAGCATCTGCAGTTCCTTCGTAAACACAAGGAAAAGATCATGCTTGCTTTGTCACCACCTAGTCACGAGTCTAGAACGTTTTATTGTCATGTGTCCCAGACAGAACAATGACATTCTTATCTGCTACAGCACAACATGATATGTGAACATAGTACACGGTAAACAATATAATAAATGAGAGAAAGAGGTTGTGTACAAGAGGTTGTGCGTGTGTGTACACACTGAACTATTTTTTCTCATTTATTTTATATTTACATACGTATATTTATATTTATCTATATACACATACACACATATATATATATATATACATATATGTGAGTGTGTGTATGTGTATGTACATATATATATCGGTGTGTGTGTATGTACATATATATATATCTCTGTGTGTGTGGGTGTGTGTGTATGTGTGTACATACATATATATATATATATATGTGTGTGTGTGTGTATGTACATATATATATATATATCTCTGTGTGTGTGGGTGTGTGTGTATGTGTGTACATACATATATATATATATATGTGTGTGTGTGTGTGTGTACATATATTACAGTGCCCTCCATAATGTTTGGGACAAAGACCCATCATTTATTTATTTGCCTCTGTACTCCACAATTTGAGATTTGTAATAGAAAAAAAATCACATGTGGATAAAGTGCACATTTTCAGATTTTATTAAAGGGTATTTTTATACATTTTGGTTTCACCGTGTAGAAATTACAGCTGATGTTCTATATTACAAATCTCAAATTGTGCAGTACAGTCAAATAAATAAATGATGGGTCTTTGTCCCAAACATTATGGAGGGCACTCTATACGCGGGCAGAGCACCAAGGCAAATTCCTTGTATGTGAATACTTGGCCAATAAACTTACCTACTTACTTACATACTTACATATGTGTGATTATGTATATAATATATATATATATATGTGTGTGTGTGTGCGTGTGTACGTATACAATATATATGTGTGTGTGTATGTATATATATGTGTGCGTGTGTACATATATATACATGTGTGTATGCATATGTATATATATGTGTGTGTGTTTGTGTACATATTTACATATATGTGTGCGTTTGTGTATATATATATGTGAATGAATGAATGAATAAGTTTATTGGCCAAGTATTCACATACAAGCAATTTGCCTTGGTGCTCCGCCCACATTTGACAACATGACATACAGTGACAGTTAGGAATGACACATAAAATATTAAACATTACTAATAAAACATTATCGATTAAACATTTGAATTAAATAAAATACCAGAGCAAAAGGAGGCAACAGATGTGTGTGTGTATATGTATATATGTGTGTGTGTATATGTATATATGTGTGCGTGTGTATGTATATATGTGTGTGTGTATATGTATATATGTGTGCGTGTGTATGTATATATGTGTGTGTGTATATGTATATATGTGTGCGTGTGTATGTGTATATACTGTATATATATATATATATATATATATATATATATATAAATGTGTCTGTGTGTGTATATATACACACATGACAGGTATATACATACATACACATAAATACACATCTGAATTCAGTCTGAAGAAGGGTCTCGACCCGAAACGTCACCCATTCTTTCTCTCCACAGATGCTGCCTCTCCGGCTGAGTTACTCCAGCATTTTGTGTCTATCGTCCACATAAATACATACATTCATCTAAAAACAAACAAACAATAATAGTGAAACTATAATAGGGGCCTGTGCCTATTAGGACTTTGTTCAACACTTGTGTTGTGTTGGGGAAGTCCAGAACAAGGGGTCACAGTTTAAGGATAAGGGGGAAATCTTTTAGGACCGAGATGAGAATTTTTTTTTTCGCAAAGAGAGTGGTGAATCTGTGAAATTCTCTGCCACAGAAGGTAGTTGAGGCCAGTTCATTGGCTATATTTAAGAGGGAGTTAGGTGTGGCCCTTGTGGCTAAAGGGATCAGGGGGTATGGAGAGAAAGCAGGTACAGGATACTGAGTTGGATGATCAGCTATGATCATATTGAATGGGGGTGGAGGCTCGAAGGGCCGAATGGCCTGCTCCTGCACCTATTTACTATGTTTCTATGTTGTATGTTTGTGTCAGGACCTTTCAGAACCCCTTCTTCCTGGGTCTGAAGAAGATTCCCAACCTGAAACGTCACCTATCCATGTTCTCCAGAGATGCTGCCTGACCCGCTGAGTTACTCCAGCACTCTGTGAAACGTCACCTATCCATGTTCTCCACAGATGCTGCCTGACCCGCTGAGTTACTCCAGCACTCTGTGAAACGTCACCTATCCATGTTCTCCACAGATGCTGCCTGACCCGCTGAGTTACTCCAGCACTCTGTGAAACGTCACCTATCCATGTTCTCCACAGATGCTGCCTGACCCGCTGAGTTACTCCAGCGCTCTGTTTTGCTCAACATCTAGAATGTATTGAACGCGTTTCTAGTGAATGTGAAGGTTAAATGGTCTGGTATAATAAGGATTGTGAGGAAAACACAAGCACTCCACTGACATTTGAAAGTTCATGCTTTATTTCACCTTCTCTTTGTATCTGATATATGTACCGTTATATGCCCAGCTTGGCTTATTGATTCCTGCCCTGAGCTGTCACAGATAATTAGCTTTGATCTCCCCATGAAGAAACCCAAGTCATCTTTCTCCATCTGCTCTCTCATGCTTCACGCAGTGTTGTTGGGTGTCGAGTGCCTTCTTTCTTCACAGAGGAAGTTCACGGATGTTTGAGCAGCGTGTCTCCTCTTGGCATGTGCCATGTACTGCGTTACTCCGATGAGCAGAGACTTCCGTAAGAAGTTGAAATATTCAAGATGCCACAGAAGGCTGTGGAGGCCAAGTCAGTGGATATTTTTAAGGCAGAGGTAGATAGTTTCTTGATTAGTACGGGTGTCAGAGGTTAGGGGAGAAGCAGAGGTTAGGGGAGAAGGAGTGAGGTTGGGAGGAAGAGATAGATCCTGATTGAATGGTGGAGTAGACTTGATGGGCTGAATGGCCTAATTATAATCCTTTCACCTATGGCCTTATGACAATATTCAAGAGAGGGGCCTCATTGAAACTTACCAAATAGTGAAAGGCCTGGCTAGAGTCGATGTGGAGAGGATGTCTCTCTTTTTCACACAGACAGTTGTGGATTCTGTGGAATTCTCTGCCTCAGAGGGCGGCGGAGGCCGGTTCTCTGGATACTTTCAAGAAAGAGCTAGATGGGGCTCTTAAGGATAGCGGAGTCCGGGGATATGGGGAGAAGGCAGGAACGGGGTACTGATTGGGGATGATCAGGCATGATCACATTGAATGGCGGTGCTGGCTCAAAGGGCCTACTCCTGCACCTATTGTCTATTGTCTATTGAATAGGTGATGTTTTGGGACGAGGCCCTTCTTCAGACTGAGAGTCAGGGGAAAGAGAAAGGGAGAGATATAGATGGTGATGTAGAGGTATAGAACAACGGAATGAAAGTGAATGGCGGTGCAGGCTCGTAAAGGCCGAATGACCTACTCCTGCACCTATTGTCTATTGTCTATTGTCTATTGACTATCACAACGTTTCAGAAACAGTTGGACTGGTACATGGATAGGATGGGTTTGGAGGGATATGGGCCAAACGCAGGCAGGAGGGACTAATGTAGATGGGTCATGTTGGTCGGTGTGGGCAAGGTGGGCTGAAGGGCCTGTTTCTATGCTGTAAGACTATATGACTCTCTGAATCTATGTATGGCTATTGATATTTGTTGAACATAATAAATAGTAACAGGAGTAAGTCAGTGGAACGTTCGAGCAGGTTCTGCTATTCATCAAGATCGTTGCTGATCTTCCATCTCAAGCCAATTTCCTTCACATTCTTCATCGATTTACTGATTCCGTTAATATTCAAAAATCTATTGACCTTGGTTTTGAACGAAGTCCATGTTGGGTCTCCTGAGTAGATATTTCCAACAATACACTATATGAAGATCAGTTCTCCTTGTAGAGTGATACAGCGTGGAAACAGGCCCCCCAGCCCAACTTGCCCACAGGGGCCAACATGTCCCATCTACACTAGTCCCACCTGCCCGTGTTTGGCCCATACCCCCTCTAATCCTGTCCAATCCTTCTACATTTCCAAATGTTTATTTTTAATTTTTTTTAATTTTATTTAAATATTTTTATTGGAGGGAAAAGAAATTATAGTACATCTGGCGTATAGCATTACATTTCCCTCCATTTTGTTTTTTATAAATAATAATACAAAAATAACCCTAACCCACCCTCCCTAAACACCCCTTGGCAGCTAATGTTTTCACAATACAAGTATATCACAAAATCAAATGCACATTTTAACAATAATAAAGTAACAAAACAGAATAAAGGTGGCTCCCCGCCTATGTCAAGTGCCCTCAGTCAATAGGTAGTTGTTTTAGACCCTCAAAGTATGATAAAAAGGGTTCCCATTTCAAATAAAACTTTCTCACAGGCCCCCCTCAATGTGAATTTAATCTATTCTAGCTTTAAAAAAAACATCACATCTTCTGGCCAAGCAGCAGCAGGTGGAGGAGTGGTAGATTTCCAGACCAGCAAGATTCTCCCACGGGCCAAAAGTGATGTAAATGTAATGATATCAGACTGGGTTGTGTTAAAATGTTTCTTAAATGTTGTAAACGGTCCCTGCCTCAACTACCTCCTCCAGCCGGTAGGCAAAACATTGCTGGAGAAACTCAGTGGGTGAGGCAGCATCTATGGAGAGAAGGAATTGGCGAGGTTTTTCAGGTCGAGACCCTTGGGTCTGGAGTGCTCCGGTTTCCTCCCACATCTCAGAGACGTGCGGGTTTGTAGGTTAATCGGCCCTCTGTCAATTGCCTCTAGTGTGTAGGGCGTGGATGACAAAGTGGGGGTGACTTAGAGCTAGTGTGAACGTGTGGTCGATGGTGGGCGCGGACTCGGTGGGCCAAAAGACCATGATGTATGTATCTCTACACTAAACGTTACCCTGCCCGCATTTAGTGCCCTCAATTATATGACCTGTAATTACACCACACCGACTATTGCTGTAATTACAGTGGCTGAAAACCCTCCAATTTACAAATCATACTCTTGTATAATTGCAACATCGCAGACTTTGATAATCAAAACGTCAGTCATTTCCCTAATTTCAATATTATTCCTGCATCTAATGGTGGGGACCTTTTATTTCTGCGCAAATTTGCATGGAATTAATTCTGTGCAAGTTTTGTCAACCATATTTGTCCCAGATGCTGGCAGATCTCTGTGTGTGATCACCACGGAATGTGTTAGTACTGGTCCATAGATGCAGGTCTGGAGAAGGAAAAACATGAGTTAAAGAGTCAAACAGCACAGAAACTGGCCCTCTGCCCCCAACTCACTAATGGGGCTGTCCCACTGTACGAGCTAATTCAAGGGAAACTTCTCCCGAGTTTCCCCTGGTAGCTCGCCGTAGCTTGACATCGACTAGGTGGTAGGTTGTTGTAGACATTGTCATTGGGGGGGGGGGGGGGGGGGGGGGAGGGGGCGGTCCAGTCGCCAGTTTACCGGCGACCTGCTACGACTATGACAGTCGCTGAAAAAAATCACCTAAGTGGGACAGGCCCATAAGGTAGTGTTAATGTGCGGGGATCGCTAGTCGGCACGGACTCGGTGGGCCGAAGGGCCTGTTTCTGCGCTGTGTCTCTAAACTAAACTAAAACAAAATGTGAAATAAAATCTGCAATTCTTATAAATGTAGATTGCATAACCGGCTGCCTTATAGAGGAAACATTGCTAAATTAGTCAGGTTTAGAGAAACAGCGCGTAAGCGGGGCCTTTGACCCACCGAGTCCACGCTGACCCGAGATCTCCGTACTCTAAAGGGCCTGTCCCACTCGGGCGTCATTTGCGCGTCACGCAAATAGCGCGCGAAGATTTTGTACATCCCAAAATCCCGGGGCGCCGCGCGTGACCCTGCCTTCGCCACCACGCGCCGTGCGCACGTAATGCGGACCATGCGCGTGTCGTGCGTCGTGACGCGTAAATTATGCAGCGTAATTTACACACAAATAGCGCCCGAGTGGCACAGGCCCTTTACACTACCAAACACACTCGGGACTATTTACAACTTTTACCGAAGCCAATTAACTTACAAACCTGTACGTCCTTCAAGTGTCGTATGAAACCGGAGCTCCCAGAGAAAACCCACGCAGGTCACGGGGAGAACGTACAAACTCCGTACAGACAGCGTCCGTATTCGGGATGGAACCCGGGTCTCTGACGCTGTGAGGCAGCAACTCTACCGCTGCGCCACCGTGCTGCCCCTGTGGTTAATGTTCTTCAGTGAATTAATGTCATAGAACAGGACAGCTCAGTGGCGCAGTGCTGGAGTTGCTGCATCACAGCGCCAGAGACCCGGGTTCCATTCTGACCTCGGGTGCTGTCTGTACGGAGTTTGAACGTTCTCCCCGTGACCTGCGTGGGTTTTCTCCGGGTGCTCCGGTTTAGTCCCAGACGTGCGGGTTCGTACGTTAATTGGCTTCTGTACATTGTGAATAATGTAATAATAATGGATGGGATTTATATAGCGCCTTTCTAATACTCAAGGCGCTTTACATCGCATTATTCATTCACTCCTCAGTCACACTCGGTGGTGGTAAGCTACTTCTGTAGCCACATCTGCCCTGGGGCAGACTGACGGAAGCGTGGCTGCCAATCTGCGCCTACGGCCCCTCCGACCACCACCAATCACTCACACACATTCACACACAGGCAAAGGTGGGTGAAGTGTCTTGCCCAAGGACACAACGACAGTATGCACTCCAAGCGGGATTCGAACCGGCTACCTTCCGGTCGCCAGCCGAACACTTAGCCCATTGTGCCATCTGCCGTCCCAGTGTGTAGGATAGAGCTAGTGTACGGGGATCACTGGCCAGCGAGGACTCGGCGGGCCGAATGGCCTGTCTACACAAAGTGTTTTGACAATTAATCCTATCGTAGTACTTAATAGATGTAATTGCTGGTGGTTCTAACTTAATAGCCGATACTCACAAAGCAACAAGTGTCTAAATTCATCTTTCATTCAAAAAATCTTCTGGCTTGTGTCGGTCAAAGTACAATAAATAAACAGGGCAACGCAGTGTGGCAGCAGGTAGAGCCACTGCCTCACAGCACCCGAATGCCAGGGACCTGCGTTCGATCCTGACCTCAGGTGCTGTCTGTACAGAATTTGTACGTTCTCCCTGTGACTGTGCAGGTTTTCTCCAGGTGATCGGGTTTCCTCCCACATCCCAAAGATGTTGCCCCCTGTAAACTGCCCCCCCAGGTGTGTGGGGAATGACTGAGAAAGCAGGAACTAGTGCGAACAGGTGATCGATTGTCGGCGTGGACCAGGTGGGGTGAGGAGCCTGTTTCCACGCTGTAGGTGCAGGAGTAGGCCATTCAGCCCTTCGAGTCAGCACCGCCATTCAATGTGATCATGGCTGATCATCCACAATCAGTACCCCGTTCCTGCCTTCTCCCCATATCCCCTGACTCCGCTATCTTTAAGAGCCCTATCCAGCTCTCTCTTGAAAGCATCCAGAGAACCGGCCTCCACCGCCCTCTGAGGCAAAGAATTCCACAGACTCACGACTCTCTATGTGAAAAAGTGTTTCCTCGTCTCCGTTCTAAATGGCTTACCTCTTATTCTTAAACTGTGGCCCCTGGTTCTGGACTCCCCCAACATCGGGAACATGTTTCCTGCCTCTAGCGTGTCCAAACCCTTAATAATCTTATATGTTTCAAGAAGAATCCCTCTCATCCTTCTAAATTCCAGAGTATACAAGCCCAGCCGCTCCATTCTCTCAGCATATGACAGTCCCGCCATCCCGGGAATTCACCTTGTAAACATACGCTGCATTTCCTCAATAGCAAGAATGTCCTTCCTCAAATTTGGAGACCAAAACTGCACACAATACTCCATGTGTGGTCTCACTAGGGCCCTGTACAACTGCAGAAGGACCTCTTTGCTCCTATACTCGACTCCTCTTGTTATGAAGGCCAACATGCCATTCGCTTTCTTCACTGCCTGCTGTACCTGCATGCTTACTTTCATTGACTGATGAACAAGGACCCCCCAGATCCCGTTGTACTTCCCCTTTCCCCAACTTGACAACATTTAGATAATAATCTGCCTTCCTGTTTTTGCTGCCAAATTGGATACCCTCACATTTATCCACATTAAACTGCATCTGCCATGCATCTGCCCACTCACCCGACCTGTCTAAGTCACCCTGCATTCTCATAGCATCCTCTTCACAGTTCACACTGCCACCCAGCTTTGTGTCATCTGCAAATTTGCTAAAATCATTCCAAAATTAGGAAAAGTTCTGGATCTCAAATGCAGGGGGAGTATTATGTAGAATAAACATGTGAGTTGAGTTGAGAAATCTTTAATGATGAGCAATTAGACTTGTCTGTACCTATTTTCTCTAAACCCCAAGATGGTATATTGAGTAAAGCCTTTGAGTGTTAGACTCAGTAATCATTGCCCGAACTGTCACAGTCTGATTCTCATTATTCTTTCAAAATTCATGACGAGACTAAGAAAGAACACCAGGTATTTTATTAATTATGAAGCAATGAATATATTCATGCAGTCCCGTTATGGAGCACACTTGGAACCAAGCTTATAGTTTGTAGGAGACGCAGGGAACTGCAGATGCTGGAATCTTGCGCAAAAACCAAGTGCTGGAGAAACCCAGCAGGTCAATAGACAATAGACAATAGGTGCAGGAGTAGGCCATTCGGCCCATCGAGCCAGCACCGCAATTCAATGTGATCATGGCTGATCATCCCCAATCAGTACCCCGTTCCTGCCTTCTCCCCATATCCCCTGACTCTGCTATCTTTAAGAGCCCTATCTAGTTCTCTCTTGAAAGCATCCTGAGAACCGGCCTCCACCGCCCTCTGAGGCAGAGAATTCCACAGCCTCGCCACTCTCTGTGAGAAAAAGTGTTTCCTCGTCTCCGTTCTAAATGGCTTACTCCTTATTCTTAAACTGTGGCCCCTGGTTCTGGTCTCGCCCAGGTCAGGCGGCATCTGTGGAGGGAAATGGACAGGCCATGTTTGGGGTTTCGGGCCTTTCTTCAGACTGATGTAGTAGGTGGAAGAAGAGAGAGGTGGTGGTTTGACAATGTCTGGCAAGTGAAGTCACAAGAAGCTTGAGAGAAATACATCGGGTAGACGCACAGAGTCTCTTGCCCAGAGTAGGGGAATCGAGGACCAGAGGACACAGGTTTAAGGTGAAGGGGGCTAGATTTAGTAGGAATCCGAGTGGTAACTTTTTTACACAAAGGGTGGTGGGTGTGTGGAACGAACTGTCGGAAGAGGTAGTTGAGGCAGGGACTATCCCAACGTTTTTGAAACATTTACACAGCTACATGGATAGGACAGGTTTGGAGGGATATGGGCCAAACACAGGCAGGTGGGAGTAGTGTAGCTGGGACAATAGACAATAGGTGCAGGAGTAGGCCATTCGGCCCTTCGAGCCAGCACTGTGATCATGGCTGATCATCCACAATAAGTACCCCGTTCCTGCATCCTCCCCATATCCCCTGAATTCCACAGATTAACAATTTGGGTGAAAACGTTTTTCTTCATCTCCGTTCCAAATGGCCTACCCCTTATTCTTAAACTGTGGCCCCTGGTTCTAGATTCCCCCAACATCGGGAACATGTTTCCTGCCTCTAGCGTGTTCAATCCTTAATAATCTTATATGTTAAATAAGATCCCCTCTCATCCTTCTAAACTCCAGTGTATACAAGCCCAGTCGCTTCATTCTTTCAACATATGACAGCCCCGCCATCCCGGGAATTAACCTGGTGAACCTACGCTGCACTCCCTCAATAGCAAGAATGTCCTTCCTCAAATTTGGAGACCAAGACTGCACACAATACTCCAGGTGTGGTCTCACTAGGGCTCTGACTAGGACATGTTGGCTGGTGTGGCCAAGTTGGGCTGAAGGGCCTGTTCCCATGCTGTATGGCTATGACTCTAAACTGGCTTTGGATAGAATGAAACCCACCACACTCAGTCCAGGTGAATACAATTGAACAGACAGAGTCTCTCCCCTCAAAGTCTAATCTCGAAGTATTAATGCCCCATATCGTTTGGCAATATCTCATGTCGATCACCATCTTCTAGATGACACCTATGACTTACATGAAGTGATTCAAAAATTCCACTGAGCCCAATCACTTCCCATTTACTATAATAACCACAATTTTATCACCCAACCATTATAACCGTGATCCAGACATAAACTGTGCTTTTATTATTCATACTTGGCAGCGACTCATGTACTGGGCTCTCTCGGAGAAAGGAATGAGCGATAAAAGGGCATTAAAAGTCACAAAATGTAAGTAGCTTTGAGTAATATTTGTTAGAGTAGGAAGGTAAGGGGCCTGTCCCACTTGGGAGTCATTTGCGCGTCACGCAGGCGACGCACGAAGATTTTGTGAATCCAAAAACCTTGGGCGCCGCTCGCGATCGCGCATCACTACCTACGCCACCACGCCTCACCATGCTCCATGTGCGCGTAATGCACGCCATGTGCGCAGCACGTGCGCGTCACTATGCGCGTGTCGTGCGTCGTGATGCGTAAATGATGTCGCGTAAATGACGTGCAAATGACGTGCAAATGACCCCCGAGTGGGACAGGCCCTGTAGGCTTTGTAAATTAAACGTGCCTTCTCTGCAAAATATTCCGTATCCAATTTTAAACCTTAGCTAGGTATACCAACATCATGTCCTGTCAGCACCCTTGTCTGTGCAAGAGATTAAATGAATCTCAAAAGCACTCCAGTAATCTAGCTTTAGTTTATGATTGTCACGTTTAGTTTAGACAATAGACAATAGACAATAGGTGCAGGAGTAGGCCATTCGGCCCTTCGAGCCAGCACCGCCATTCAATGTGATCATGGCTGATCATCCACAATCAGTACCCCGTTCCTGCCTTCTCCCCATATCCCCTGACTCCGCTATCTTCAAAAGCCCTATCTAGCTCTCTCTTGAAAGTATCCAGGGAAGCGGCATCTGAGGCAGAGAATTCCACAGACTCACAACTCTCTTTGTGAAAAAGTGTTTCCTTGTCTCAGTTCTAGATGGCTTACCCCTTATTCTTAAACTGTGGCCCCTGGTTCTGGACACCTCCAACATCAGGGACAAGTTTCCTGCCTCTAGCGTGTCCAAACCCTTAAAAATCTTATGTTTCAATAAGATATCCTCTCATCCTTCTAAACTCCAGAGTGTACAAGCCCAGCTGCTCCATTGTATCAAATGACAGTCCCGCCATCCCCGGGAATTAACCTTGTAAGCCTATGCTGCACTCCCTCAATAGCAAGAATGTCCTTCCTTAAATTAGGGGACCAAAACTGCACACAATACTCCAGGTGTGGTCTCACTAGGGCCCTGTACAACTGCAGAAGGGCCTCTTTGCTCCTATACTCGACTCCTCTTGTTATGAAGTTGTGGAGATGCGGCGTGGAAACAAGCCCGTCGGACCACCGGGTCCGCGCCGACCGACAAGCACCCGTCCACACTAGTTCTATCCTACACACACTCTGGGGACAATTTACAGAAGCCAATTATCCTATAAACCCGCACGTCTTTCGAGTGCGGGAGGAAACCGGAGCACCTGGAGCAAACCCGCTTGGGGAGAACCTACAAACTCTGTACAGGCAGCCCCCGTAGGCAGGCGCTGTGAGGCAGCAACACCACCGATGTGCCGCCCCACCTGCTGTACAGTATAAGCTTGGTTCCGCATGCTATCCAAACACATCAGGTGATACTATACATATGGAGGTGAACACGATTCAGGGCGGCACGGTGGTGCAGCGGTAGAGTTGCAGCCTCACAGCGCCAGAGACCCGGGTTCGTTCCTGACTACGGGCGCTGTCTGTACGGAGTTTGTACGTTCTCTCCCCGTGACCTGCGTGGGGTTTTCTCCGAGAACTTCGGTTTCCTCCCACACTCCAAAGACGTACAGGTTTGCAGGTTAATTGGCTTGGTGTAAATGTAAAAATTGTCCCTAGTGTGTGTAGGATAGTGTTAATGTGCGGGGATCGCTGGTCGGTGCGGACTCGGTCGGCCGAAGGGCCTGTTTCCGTGCTGTATCTCTAAACTAAACGATTGAACACCGAAAAGTAGTTTCACTTGATTGCCTATTTTTGAAACCAGATGAAATGAGTCTCTTGATCTCTTGCTGTGACTGAGGTCGATTATTGATAATCTTCCGTTTTACTCTCTGATGGATGAGGGCTGATATTAAGCCTGTCAGGTAAATATTCTTCCTCTACTTAGGAGAAATGTCTCCACTTCATTTGTGACGGAAAAAGACAACTCAGAAGCTACAAAAAAGCTTTTCTCAATTACAGATTTTAATCAATGCAGTTAGGCAAACTGCTCTTTTTGCAAGTCCAGCTTTAAGTAGGTTCAACATTTATCCTGCCTATAATTACTAAGCTAAAATGATACATTTCGCATTAAAACCAACCTGATCTCCCGATGGCTCAGCACTTCAACTCCCCCTCCCATTCCGAATCCATCCTTTCTGTCCTGGGCCTCCTCCATGGCCAGAGTGAGGCCCACCGCAAATTGGAGGAGCAGCACCTCATATTTCGCTTGGTAGACAAAAATGCTGGAGAAACTCAGCGGGTGAGGCAGCATCTATGGAGCGAAGGAAATAGGCAACGTTTCGAGTCGAAACCGTTCTTCGGACTGATGTGAGAGGGGGGGGGGGGAGGGGGCGGGAGGAAGGAAGGAAGAGGTGGAGCCAGTGGGCTGAGGGAGAGCTGAGAAGGGGAGGAGAAAGCAGGGACTACCTGAAATTAGAGAAGTCAATGTTCATACCGCTGGGGTGTAAACTACCCAAGCGGAATATGAGGTGCTGCTCCTCAAATTTATGGTGGTCCTCACTCTGGCCATGGAGGAGGCCCGGGACAGAAAGGTCGGATTCGGAATGGTAGGGGGAGTTGAAGTGCTGAGCCACCGGGAGATCAGGTTGGTTAATGCGGACTGAGCGGAGGTGTTCGGCGAAGCGGTATTTCGCTTGGGTAGTTTACACCCCAGCGGTATGAACATTAACGACCCAATTTCAGGTAGTCCCTGCTTTCTCCCTCCTTCCCCTCCCCTTCCCAGCTCTCCCACAGCCCACTGCCTCCGCCTCTTCCATTCGTCTTTCCGATCCCCCCACCCCACATCAGTCTGAAGAAGGGTCTCGACCCGAAACGTCACATATTCCTTCGCTCCATTGATGCTGCCTCACCCGCCGAGTTTCGAGCCTGCACCGCCATTCAATATGATCATGGCTGATCATCCAACTCAGTATCATGTACCTGCCTTCTCTCCATACCCCCTGATCCCTTTAGCCACAAGGGCCACATCTCACTCCCTCTTAAATATAGCCAATGAACTGGCCTCAACTACCTTCTGTGGCAGCGAATTCCACAGATTCACCACTCTCTGTGTAAAAAATGATTTTCTCATCTCGGTCCTAAAAGACTTCCCCCTTATCCTTAAACTGTGACCCCTTGTTCTGGACTTCCCCAACATTGGGAACAATCTTCCTGCATCTAGCCTGTCCAACCCCTTAAGAATTTTGTAAGTTTCTATAAGATCCCCCTCAATCTTCTAAATTCTAACGAGTACAAGCCGAGTCTATCCAGTCTTTCTTCACATGAAAGTCCTGCCATCCCAGGAATCAGTCTGGTGAACCTTCTCTGTACTCCCTCTATGGCAAGAATGTCTTTCCTCAGATTAGGAGACCAAAACTGTACGCACTCGTGTACAACTGTTCTTAACTCGTGGATTAGGTTGTCCAAGTGGGACAGGCCCTAAAGAGATACGCAGGACCTGTATATTACGGAGGGAATGATGGGTGCCTGGAACGGGCGGCCAGGGGTGGTGATGTAGGCAGATATGACAGTGGCATTTCTAAGACCTTTAGATAGGCACATGCATATGCAGGGAATGGGAGGGTATGTACGGATCATATGTATGTAGTTGTGATTAGTTTAACGGCATCATGTTTGGCACGGACATTGTGGGCCGAAGGGCCTGTGCTGTAATGTTCTAAGTTTCTATGTTTTTCGGTCCATGGATTAAAAAGTATTTTTGGGTCATCCACCATTAGTATGTCTTTTGTTTATTGATCATCTTCATTTAAAAGATTCAGCCGTGTTTAATTGCCATATGTAGCATCAATGGAACAAAGAAATACTTAGTTGCAGCAACACACCAGGTCCGTAAAGACAGTACACAAAGATAACAGAATGGACAAAAATAAATCAGTGACTAGTGCCATTTAGAACGGAGACGAAGAAACACTTTTTCACACAGAGAGTTGTGAGTCTGTGGAATTCTCTGCCTCAGAGGACGGTGGAGGCCGGTTCTCTGGATGCTTTCAATAGAGAGCTAGATAGGGGCTCTTAAAAATAGCGGAGTCAGGGGATATGGGGAGAAGGCAGGAACGGGGTACTGATTGGGGATGATCAGCCATGATCACATTGAATGGCAGTGTTGGTCGAAGGGCCGAATGGCCTACTCCTGCACCTATTGTCTATTGTCTATTATCTAAGTCCTTAGTCCAACCATTACAGCCCATACTTACTCTGAAGAAGGGTCTCGACCCAAAACGTCACCCATTCCTTCTATCCAGAGATGCCGCCTGCACCGCTGAGTTACTCCAGCATTTTGTGTCTATTTTCATTAATAGTTAGTTACTGTTGACAGTGCTCGAGAGCCTGATGGTTGTTGAGAAGAAGTGAACCTGGAGGTCATGGTTTCTAGGCTCCTGCACCTTCTTCCCAATGGCAGGAGTGAGACGAGAGCGTGGCCCGGGTGGTGTGGGTCCATGATGATGCCGGCTGCCTCTTTGAGGCAGCATCTCTACTCAATCCCTTCAATGGTGGGGAGGTGGGAAGAGGGGAAGAATTTGTTCCTGAGTGTGACGGCGCATGTTTTCAAGCCTCTGTTCCTTCTGCCTCACGGGAGCGCGGAGAAGAACCTCTGACGGTGGTTGTCATAGTAACACCTGGCGTGCTTGGCTCATGTTAATCTCCAGAGGGGACGTTTAGTTTAGTTAATTGTTACGTGTACCGAGGTATAGCGATAAGCTTTTGTTGCGCGCTAACCAGTCAGCGGAATGGCAAAACATGATTGCAATCGAGCCATTTACAGTTCATAGATACATGATAAGGGAATAACATTTAGTACAAGTTAAGTAAAGGCAGCAATAGTCCGAGGGTCACCAATGAGATAGATAGTAGTTCAGATCTGCTCTCTGATAGTGCTAGGATGGTTCAGTTGCCTGATAACAGCTGGGAAGAAACTGTCCCTGGATCTGGAGGTGTGCGTTTTCACACTTCTGTACCTCTTGCCCGATGGGAGAGGGGAGAAGAGGGAGTGGCCGGGGTGCGGCCAACCTGCACTGTATCTCTAAATCTATAATCTGTGGAATCTAAATCTGTGGAATTCTCTGCCGCAGAGGGCGGTGGAGGCAGGTTCTCTGGATGCTTTCAAGAGAGAGCTAGATAGGGCTCTTAAAGATTGCGGAGTCAGGGGATATGGGGAGAAGGCAGGAACGGGGAACTGATTGGGGATGATCAGCCATGATCACATTGAATGGCGGTGCTGGCTCGAAGGGCCAAATGGCCTACTCCTGCACCTATTGTCTATTGTCTATTGTCTAAAACCTAAATGTAAAAGTGCGGAGAGATTGTAATATGTGATTGTAGATCTACTTCTGTGGTCAGTATGCGAATATTCGCCTGGGCTGGGCGCCATCTTGGAAGGACTGACTGACTCATTTTGACTGATTAATGCCACGACTGTTCAAACAAATGTTAATCATGCAGTCCGATCGCTTATGATGCTGCTGGCCTTGCCGAGGCAGAGTGAGATATAGATGGAGTCAACGGAAGGGAGGTTGGTTGGTGTGATAGTCTGGGCTGCGTCAACAATTCACGGCAATTTCTTGCGGTCTTGGATGGAGGGTTATTTTTGATGCTTCACGTACTTCTGGACATCTGACATACCCTGACTTCACTGCCTCCATTTAAAAAGTAGGACATTTATGGCAGATGATGAACTGCAGATCCCGTAGAAGAGTCTCTCGCTGACAAAGTGGGAGCTTGATGCAGCTTGACGTCTTCACCCAAATCATTCCAGGACATGTGTCTCCTGATATCCAAACTACTGTGCCCACATGCATTAAGAGAATGACTGGAAAATAGAAGGCAGCTTGGCAGAGTGCTAAAGGGCTGTATCAATGAATGAATGAATAAGTTTATTGGCCAAGTATTCACATACAAGGAATTTGCCTTGGTGCTCCGCCCGCAAGTGACAACGACATACAATGACAGGGATGACACATAAACACTAAACATTGATAATAAAACATTATCGATTAAACATGTGAATTAAATAAAATACCAGAGCAAACGGAGGCTACAGATTTTTGGTTATTGAGTAGAGCTACTACTCGTGGAAAAAAGAAGATAGACAAAAATGCTGGAAAAACTCAGCATCTATGGAGCGAAGGAAATAGGGAAAGTTTCAGGTCAAAACCCTTCTTCAGACTGATGTGAGGGTGGGGTGGATGGGAAGAAGAAAGGACATGGTGGAAAAAAGCTGTTTTTATATCTGGCTGCGGCAGCTTTGACAGTCCGGAGTCGCCTTCCAGAGGGAAGTGATTCAAAGAGTTTGTGGCCAGGGTGAGAGGGGTCAGAAATGATCTTGCCCGCTCGCTTCCTGGCCCTTGCAGTGTACAGTTCATCAATGGAGGGAAGGTTGCAGCCAATAACCTTTTCGGCTGATCGGACGATTCGCTGCAGCCTCCGGGTGTCGTGCTTGGTGGCCGAGCCAAACCAGACCATGATGGAGAAGGTGAGGACAGACTCTACGATGGCCGTGTAGAATTGGACCTAGAATCAGGAGGAGGCGCTGTCCTGAACGGCTGCCTGTCCTGCAGCTGTCCGTTTTTTTTCCCTTCTTTTTTATTATTTTTCGTACGTTGAGTGTGTAGTCAGGGGGCCTAATCTTTTTATGTGTGGGGGATGGTGGGGGGGAAGGGGGAAACTGCTTTTCGAGTCCCTACCTGGTCGGAGGGGTTGCCTTCCTCCGAGCAGTGACTTCGACCTGTCCTTGCGGCCTACCAGCGGGTCCTGGAGCGACGTTTCCCTGAGGGGACCTGGCCAGAACATCGGCTTTGGCGGCGGCGCAGAACATCGGCTTTGGCGGCGGCGCAGCGCTGGAGCGCTATTGCGGAGCGGGCGATGCCTTTCCTGGGTCGCCGCGCTGGGACTCCAGTATGCTGGGACCGCCGATGAGAACATCGTGGAGCCGCGGTTCTGACTGACTGACTCATTTTGACTGATTAATGCCAGCTGCGGCGCTGAACTTTACATCCCGGAGCCTGGGATCTCTTGCTGAGATCGCCAGTGTGCGGAGCTCCGTCCGGCGCGGTCTGTTGGCTTGGAAGCCGCGGTCTCCGGTGGGAAGGCGGCCGTTCCTGGCACCCCAAGCCGCTGGGGGTTCTCCCGACGCCGGAGCACCATCACCCGGCGAGATCATCGGGCGCCGTGGCAGCGACTGTGGAGGCCTCAATAGGCCCGACTTTGGGTGGACAAGAGGATGGGGACTGGACTTTGTGCCTTCCCCCACAGTGGGAACCACTGTGGAGGGATGTTTTTGTGTTGAACTTCTTTTTGAATGCTATGTTGTATTTTTATTAGTGTGCTGTAAGGACATCAGAATTTCCCCTGAATAAGGGGATTAATAAAGTTTAATCTAATCGAATTGTATCAGGTAACTGACGGCCCAAATGGGACAGGCCCAAGACCCTGGCGCGACGTAACGTCTCACCTCCAACAGCAGCAGAAGCAGGCAAACGATCGCCGAACTCGGCCTGGGGCTCACGGCCGTTGCGGTCCAGATCCGCCCCCACTTCTACTCCCAGAGCGGGGCCAAGAAAATCGAAGATAGACACAAAATGCAGGAGTAACTCAGCGGGACCGGCAGCATCTCTGGAGAGAAGCAATGGGTGACGTTTCGGGTCAAGACCCTTAATTCAGACTGAAGAATAGTCTCGACACGAAACATCACCCATTCCTTCTCTTCAGAGATGCTGCCGGTCCCGCTGAGTTACTCCTGCGTTTTGTGTCCATCTTCAAATGACGTCACTCGCTCCAGACGGCTGTGCGGTCGATTGAAGTCGCGTGCGACCTTCGCGGGACCGTCGCGGTTCAACGCGACCACGAGGTTGCGTAATTAGCGTGCCAAGGGGTCACAGTTTAAGGATAAGAGGGAAGTCTTTTAGGACCGAGATGAGAAAATCTTTTTTTACACAGAGAGTGGTGAATCTGTGGAATTCTCTGCCACAGAAGGTAGTTGAGGCCAGTTCATTGGCTATATTTAAGAGGGAGTTAGATGTGGCCCTTGTGGCTAAAGGGATCAGGGGGTATGGAGAGAAGGCAGGGATGGGATACTGAGTTGGATGATCAGCCATGATCATATCGAATGACGGTGCAGGCCCGAAGGGCCGAATGGCCTACTCCTGCACCTATTTTCTATGTTTCTATGTAAGTGGGACAGGCCCTTTAATGTGCGGAGATCGCTGGTTGGCACGAACCTGGTGGGCCGAAGGGCCTGTCTCTCTAAAACTAAAGAACTGCTTTCTGCCTGTTCCCTGAGCTTCATACACATTCTCCATGAGACTGGCCTTTAGGATGGCTGTCAAGGGCAGACTAATGTAAGAATGTTACTCGGAACCATTCTAATTGGCTTTATTGGCCATTCAGTCTATTCCGAATTTAATTAAGTATGGCGTTTACACCAGACATCGCCTTGGCAACCGCTTTCTCCGCGATCCCAAGTATTGTAAATCAGAAACAAAAGTTGGACAATAGGCTGGCTAAGAATTTATAATGTCATTAGTATAGTCTGCTGGCTCGGAGACGGGAAGATCTCATGAAATAAAATAGAATGAACAGGTTCTGCAACAAAGCCCCTTGAAATTTCCATAAAATGTGCAAATTTATTGGACCTATCATGCATGGTAATTATTCCATCGCCTGCGATGAATTATTTCAGGCCTTCGGACACTGGAACAGGAGCTGCTCGTTGCGTTCAATGATATCACCCTGACCTCTGACCTGACCCCGTTTATTGGCCGTTTCCTCACATCCCCTCATTAACTCAGGTCGCTCAATCTCAGGTTTTAAATTTCAAAATCGTCACGGCCACCAGTTGCTCTTTGTGGAGGAGCGTTTCACAATACTAGGGTGGCATAATTCAGCGCTCTGCGGCACGGTGGCGCAGCGGTAGAGTTGCTGCCTCACCCTGCCAGAGGCCCGGGTTCGATCCTGACTACGGGTGCTGTCTGTACGGAGTTTGTAACGTTCTCCCCGCGACCGCACTTGGGTTTTCTCCGGGATCTCCGGTTTCAATAGACAGTAGACAACAGGTGCAGGAGTCGGCCATTCGGCCCTTCGAGCCAGCACCGCCATTCAATATGACCACGGCTGATCATCCCCAATCAGTTTTCTCCGGGTGCTCAGGTTTCCTCCCACACTCCAAAGACGTGCTGTTATGTAGGTTAATTGGCTTCGTTAAAATTGTAAATTGTCCCCAGTGTGTGTAAGATAGTGCTAGTGTACGGGGTGAATGCTGGTCGGCGAGGACTCGGTGGGCCGAAGGGCCTGTTTCTGCACTGTATCTCTAAACTAAACTAAACTCTTTTGGGGTCGGCATCTGTGGATGTAACATTGTCAACAGTTTGCTGAGCCTTGCACTCAGCTCAATTTTATAACTCTTTCACTGCATGTGTACACGACACTCACCATTGAAACGCGCTCGGCATGAATTTCTGGAGAAGAGGTCTACACCATAAATCACTGTGAGTCTATGTAACCATGTGCTACATGGTTAACTCACTGGCACAGTAGGGGGTGTGGAATGCCCGTCTGTATGTCACTGTGTACGCCCCTTCAATTTACCACATCTGAAGACAAATTCTACACTCACACAACAATGTAAACAATGATTAAGAAGGAACTGCAGATGCTGGAAAATCGAAGGTACACAAAAATGCTGGAGAAACTCAGCGGGTGCAGCAGCATCTATGGAGCGAAGGAAATAGGCAACGTTTCGGGCCGAAACCCTTCTTCAGTGTAAACAATGTAAACAGTGATGTTCAGTTCAGTTGAGTTTATTGTCACGTGTACCGAGGTACAGTGAAAAGCGTTTGTTGCGTGCTAACCAGTCAGCGGATAGACTATACAATCAATCACAATCACAATAATACTCTATTAGCCAAGTATGTTTTGCAACCAGGGGCCACTGTTTAAGAATAAGGAGTAAGCCATTTAGAACGGAGACGAGGAAACACTTGTTGTGAGTCTGTGGAATTCTCTGCCTCAGAGGGCGGTGGAGGCAGGTTCTCTGGATGCTTTCAAGAGAGAGCTAGATAGGGCTCTTAAAGATAGCGGAGTCAGGGGATATGGGGAGAAGGCAGGAACGGGGTACTGATTGGGGATGTTCATGTCCCACCTGCCAGCGTTTGGTCCATATCCCTCCAAACGCGTCCTATCCATGTACCTGCTCAATTGTCTTCAGACTGATGTCAGGGGAGTGGGCAGTGCAGAGATAAAATTATTTTATCTCATTTATAATACATTTCTAATACATGTAATAATATATAAAATGCATTTTATCTCTGTACTGCCCAGTCCCCTGACATCAGGGTATGACTCTAAGCACGTATAATATATTTTTATAAAGTACAAGTCCAGTGTCAAAACATACTGCGTAGCTCTGCCTATATTTCAGTCTGTGGAGGAATGTGCGATATATTTAGACAATCAACGCGGCACAAAGCAGCTTAGTCGTTTAGCTATTCCCAGCTATCACTCACCTTGTGATGAAGGCCAAAGCTGTAAGCGAGCAGTATATTATATTCTTGTGAATGATGAGGGGATCTTGTTCTTTTTAATCTTGTCAGGAGAACTTTGGATTTTGAAGGCATGATCTTTTATTTGGTATCTACCTGTTAACAGTTCCATTGCCGCACGACCGTTCTCTGGCAGTGTTCTGCAAGATGTGATGGTCTATGTTACCAGTGTGTTCAGTTTTAGTTTAGAGATACAGCGTGGGAAAAGGGACTTTGGATCACCGGGTCCACGCTGACTATCGATCACCCTTACACACATGTTCTATGTAATCCCAGTCTCCCTTCTACACACTAGGGGGCAAATTATAGAGGGCCGTTTAACCTGCAAACCCGCGCGTCTTTGGGATGGGGGAGGAAACCCACGCAGTCACAGGGAGAACGTGCAAACTCCACACGGACAGCACGCGCGGTCGTCTCCAAGTTTGCGGATGACCGAAAGCTGGATGGCAGTGTGAGCTGCGAGGAGGATGCTATGAGGCTGCAGTGTGACTTGGATAGGTTGGGTGAGTGGGTAGAAGCATGGCAAATGCAGTATAATGTGGATAAATGGGAGGTTATCCACTTTGGTGGCAAGAACAGGAAGGCAGATTATTATCTGAATGGTGTCAGATTAGGAAAAACATTTTCACCCAGAGAGTTGTGAATCTGTGGGATTCTCTGCCACAGAAGGCAGTGGAGGCCAATTCACAGGGTGCTTTCAAGAGAGAGTTAGATATAGCTCTTAGGGCTAAAGGAATCAAGGGATCTGGGGAAAAAGCAGGAACGGTGTACTGATTGTGGATGATCAGCCATGATCATATTGAATGGTGGTGTTGGCTCGAAGGGCCGAACGGCCTACTCCTGCACCTATTTTCTATGTCTCTATGTTTCTATGTCAGGATCGAACCCGAGTCTCTCGCTTTGTGAGAGTGGCTCTATCTAGTGTGCCATTTTCAAACTTTAGACTTTAGACAGACAGCGCAGAAACAGGCTCTTTGGCCCACTGAGTCCGTTCCACCCACCCGTACACTAACTCTGTCCCACACACACTAGGGACAATCTTCCAATTTTACTGAAGCTATTTAACTTACAAACCTGCATGTCTTTGGAGTGTGGGAAGAAACTGGAGAAAACTCACGCAGGTCACGGGGAGAACGTACAAACTCCGTACAGGCAGCGCCCGCAGCCGGGATCGAACCCGGCTCTCTGGCGCTGTGAGGCAGCAACTCTACCGCTGCGCCACCGTGCTGCCCTTTATATTCTGGAAGCCTGTTGTTCACAGTGGGAAAGCCGGGTCTGCATCAGTCTGATGTGATTTTGTTTCACCTTACACATTCAGAATGAGTTTTGGTCTGTTCCTTCATCCAGTCACCCGTTCAATCGATCCTTGTGCTCGCGAGTTACATATTCTAACCACTCTTCGAAAACAGAATTTGAAAATCACGGATGTGTTTGAACAAGCCCTTGATTATGTTCATGCTGTTTAGTGATGTTGGAAGCTGTGATATTCCTCATCCCACCGCTCTGACCTGTCGCAGTCGTACCTCACGGCCCATTCAGTGTCTACCCAGATGAACGGATTATACAGACCTGATTGCTTTTATGCATTCACAGCTTGATGCTCAAGGCCATTTGGAACGGAGACGAGGAAACACTTTTTCACACAGAGAGTTGTGAGTCTGTGCAATTCTCTGCCTCAGAGGGCGGTGGAGGCCGGTTCTCTGGATACATTCAAGAGAGAGCTAGATAGGGCTCTTACGGATAGCGGAGTCAGGAGATATGGGGAGAAGGCAGGAACGGGGTACTGATTGGGGATGATCAGCCATGATCACATTGAATGGCAGTGCTGGCTCGAAGGGCCGAATGGCCTACTCCTGCACCTATTGTCTATTGCCCTGAACAGAATAAGCTGGATGACACGCAGATCAGGGTAGAAATCTATTTCAGATCTACCGCACATCATACATCGATGCCGACCAAGGTGTCCCATTTGCCCATAACCTTCTAAACCTTTCCGATCCATGTACCAGTATTTTAAATGCTGTTATAGTACCCACCTCAACTACCTCCTCTGGCAGCTCGTTCCATGTGCCTAGCACCCATCGAGTGAAAAAAGTTGCCCCTTAGGCTCCTATTAAATCTTTCCCCTCTCACCTTAAACCTATGTCCACTGGCTCTTGATTCCCCTACTCTGGATAAAAGACTGAGCGTTTATCCTATCTACTCTTGCTATTGAGGGAGTGCAGCGTAGGTTTACAAGGTTAATTCCCGGGATGGCGGGACTGTCATATGCTGAGAGAATGGAGCAGCTGGGCTTGTACACTCTGGAGTTTAGAAGGATGAGAGGGAATCATATTGAAACATATAAGATTGTTAAGGGCTTGGACACGCTAGAGGCTATAAACATGTTCCCGATGTTGGGGGAGTCCAGAACCAGGGGCCACAGTTTAAGAATAAGGGGTAAGCCATTTAGAACGGAGACGAGGAAACACTTTTTCTCACAGAGAGTTGTGAGTGTGTGGAATTTTCTGCCTCACAGGGCGGTGGAGGCAGGTTCTCTGGATACTTTCAAGAGAGAGCTAGATAGGGGTCTTAAAGATAGCGGAGTCAGGGGATATGGGGAGAAGGCAGGAACGGGGTACTGATTGTAGCAATATTACAAAATTTTGAGATTTTAAAAATGAAGTCTGCAATTTATCCCATCAGATAAAGCATAAAAAGAAGTTTAATTTGACACCTAATTCACTTTCATATCTCAAGTATTTAAAAAGTTATGGCCATTTTCATACTGGGAAAAGAGCATCTATGGATTTTCTATGGACATAACAAAAAAGCTGTGATCGTGGACAGTCAAAAGCCCATAACTTTCTTAAAAATTAAGAGAACTGAATGAAATTTTCAGTTATCGTAGATTGAAGCATTCTGAAACAAATATAAAATAATCTTTCTTGGATGACCTGAAATTAAAGCATATAATTATTTAGTTACCCAAGTGTAGCTAATTTCAAACTTCAATTACTAGATCTAAACATCTATCCATTTCTTAATAAATGATTAACATTTTTAAATAGCCTAAGTGTCCAAATAATATTCATAAATAATTCACAATAAAACATGATTTTAAAATCTCATTTACATTAATTTATAGGCCAAATGGACGGAATTTAGTGTTTAATTGCTGTAAATTAAAGTCAATTTTAAATCAGCTTTCTAGTGGGTTCCTGTGAACGCGCTGGTTTAGAACGTTCACATTGCGGTAGATTTGTGCCCTCAAATGCCCAGAAAAATACTGCGGGATATAATGCGCCCAAAATGAGCTACTCGCAATATTAAACTTTGTATAAAGGGATCTTAAGAAGCCCTTTTTAATGTAAAAATAAACAGCCTACCTTCTATTATTTGCTCTATGCAACCCTGACAGCTGCCGGTGGTTGCGGGTTTAGAGATTGATTTTTAAACTACTATAACTATTATACGAGGCCTTTAAAACTAATAATAGCTTTTGCGACGGGGTCTTCCAGCGATTTTTCGTTAATAATTAACTAGGCTGAACATCTTCGATTTGAACAGCCTAGAGAAAATCGCGTTTTAATCCCGCCCCCCTCTAAACGGTGCCAAAATCGCGCACACCCGCAGCGGCAGATTTTCAGCGACGCTTCAGGTAGGCTTTGCAACATACCTACTGATTGGTGATGATCAGCCATGATCACATTGAATGGCGGTGCTGGCTCGAAGGGCCGAATGGCCTACTCCTGCACCTATTGTCTATTGTCTACTCCTCTCACGATTGCATACATCTCTGTAAGATCACCCCTTAAAAGTCTATTTTTGTTTTGGGTTAAAAGATTGATGCAACCATCAATTTGTAAATTGTGAAGAAATATGGAGTTAAGTTTATTCTGTTATACTAAGTGTGAAGTGGAAAAAATACGCACTCATTTTGGTGGAGATTTAATTTAGTTTAGTTTAGCTCAGAGATACAGAGTGGAATCAGGCCCTTTGGCCCACCGTGTCCGCGCCGACCAGCGATCCCCGCACATTAACACTATCCTGCACATACTAGGGGCAATGTTTACATGTACTACGTACGTCTTTGGAGTGTGGGAGGAAACCGAAGATCTCGGAGAAAACCCACTCGGGTCGCGGGGACAAACTCCGTACAGACAGCGCCTGTGTTCAGGATCGAACCTGAGTCTCTGGCGCTGTGAGGCAATAACTCTACCGCTGAGCCACCGTGCCACACAGATTCTTGTATAGTTGCATTGTTATATAAGCAATATAAATGAAGTAAAGTTCTATCCTATATTCAACCGGACTTAAGATAGAGGCAGGGAGAGTGTGGGGGTGAGATATCTCACTTTATTTTTCTTTCCAGGACTTCCGACTGAATCCAACCCACGAGGATAGGATGGAGGTTTTATTGCAGAAGGGACTGATCTTCTGATGCCGAAGGTAAGATAGTTTGTGGGGGGAAAGGAATGAAAGAGTTGAAGTCGTCAAGTGGAAGAGGATAAATATTCCGTCACTCAGCAGTATAAAAACTTGAACATGTTGGAAAACTGTGAGTCATCGTTAGTTTCTTTCGCCCAAAAGTGTGTGGAGGAGGAGCAGCGCGGAGGAGGAAGGAACTGCAGCAGAGTTGCTGCCATCATCTGAAGCCCCTGTCCCACTTGGGAAACCTGAACGGAAATCTCTGGTGGCCTTGCGCCCCACCCGAGGTTCTCGGAGGTTTTGGTCACTCTCCCTAATGGTCGAAAGTGGTTTCCATGTAATCGAGGATTCTTCTATATTGCTGCGAGTATTTCAACAAATTCAAAACCGGCCTCGACTAAAAATAGGTTGCCGTTTGGTCTAAGCCAGTGGAGTGGGGTCGGTATTTACTTACAGGCAGTCGAAGGCCATCTGGGGCGACAGATGGCACAATGGGCTAAGTGTTCGGCTGGCAACCGGAAGGTAGCCGGTTCGAATCCCGCTTGGAGTGCATACTGTCGTTGTGTCCCTGGGCAAGACACTTCACCCACCTTTGCCTGTGTGTGAATGTGTGTGAATGTGTGTGAGTGATTGGTGGTGGTCGGAGGGGCCGTAGGCGCAGATTGGCAGCCACGCTTCCGTCAGTCTGCCCCAGGGCAGCTGTGGCTACAGAAGTAGCTTACCACCACCGAGTGTGACTGAGGAGTGAATGAATAATGCGATGTAAAGCGCCTTGAGTATTAGAAAGGCGCTATATAAATCCCATCCATTATTATTATTATTATCTCCTTCACTGACCGGCCATTTTGATTGGCTCATTGGAGTTTTCAGCAAAGCTCCTGTAGGATATTTGGTTTTTAGGACCTAGAAGATCCGCCGGAAGGTAAAATGCCCGCTAACTTTATTAAACTACTTAAAACTGTCTCCACTCCTTCTCCCCCCTTTCTCTCCCCTTCTCTTCCCTTCTCTCCCCTTCTCTCTTCCCTTCTCTCCCCTTCTCTCCCCTTTCCCCCCCTTCTCTCTCCCCTTCTCTCTCTCCCTCCCTCCCGCGCTCTCTAAAGGACTTACCGTTGTCTGTGACAGCCGTTTACCTTCCTCTTCATCGCGCAGACAGCGCTCCTCCGCTGTCCATGGCCCCCACCTTCGCGATGTGTGTGTGTGTGTGTGTGTGTGTGTGTGTGTGTGCGGTCGGTAGCAAAGATCCTGTAGGACTCATGGAAACCTTGGGTGGGGCGCAAGGTCACCGGAGGTTTCCGTTCAGGTGGGACAGGGGCTTGACCAAGGATGACCAAGAGGCCATTCCCACAAGTAAATTATTCGTGATGGTCTTGATGACTAAGGGCATCACATGGCCCAGTGGTAGAGTTGCTGCCTCACAGCATTGGGTTCCATCCTGATTACGGGCGCTGTCTGTACAGAGTTTGTACGTTCAACCCCGTGACCTGCGTGGGTTTTCTCCGGGCGCACCGGTTTCCTCCCACGTCCCGAAGACGCGCAGGTTTGTAGGTTAATTGGCTTTGGTAAAAATTGTAAATTGTCCCCAGTGTGTGTAGAATAGTGCTAGTGTGCGGGGGGATCGCTGGTCGGCGCGAAGGGCCTGTTTCCGCGCTGAATCTCATAAGTCTAAAGTCTAATATCGCCTCACGTTAGATCCCTCGAAAGAATCAGAATCACACTTTATTCGCCAAGTATGTTTTGCAACATACGAGGAATTTCATTGGCCAGGTCAGTCATACAATTTAAAGCACCAGATCAGTCAAAAACACATTTTAACATCAACATCCACCACAGTGACTCCTCCACATTCCTCATTGTGATGGAAGGCGAAATAAAGTTCAAGTCCTTCCCTTAGTTCTTCCTCGATCATGGGCCTCGAGCCCCCGTTGATGGGACGATCTTGACTCCCGTAGCCGGCGGCGTTCGGACCCTCCGCGTCGAGGCGATCCGCTCCCGCATCGGGGGGGGGGTGTCAGCTCCCCCGCGCTGGGCGATCGAACCTCGCGTCGGGGCTGGTCGAACCTTCCGCAACGTTGGTGCTTCCTGATTAGCCTCTCCCGAGACAGCGAGCTCTTGATGGTAAAGTCCGCGGTGGCCGCGGTGGGAGCGATCCTGGGCAAGGGATCAGCTCCGATGTTAAGTCGGCGCTCCGCGATAGGGCTCAAAGTCAGTCCGAGGGGGCTTCCAGCTCCATCGATGGAAGGCCGCAGAGCGCGCCGGAGAATGTGATCCGAAAATTAATCCCTTCTTCGGTAAACTAAGAATTTGAAAAAATGTTTCCCCGATCCCCTCCCCCTCCCCCCTCCCACCACATAAAACAAACCAAAGAATATTCTTCAATTAACTTTCAAGATCGTAAGGTGAAGCATTTTCTTGTAACGCGCAGGTAGAAAGTGAAATAGTGGTCAACCATTAAACACGTTCTGTGGGAATAGCATTGTAAACTCTTCCATTAAGTTATTAATTTTGAAACGAAGAAACGTCCGTTGATACCTCCGTAGATAATTATGCAGGACAATTTTTAAGTGACACCACCATAAATTTTCTGCGCATTCATGATGTCAATTAGTTTAGTAATAGATTTTCATGTTTAATGACCTGGTAAAATAAAGATTGCTGTTGTGCATGCAACATAGCTTTTCTAGTTATGAATTAGTTTAATTAAAATGCCAAGTCCTTTGCAAAATTTGGCGTCAAGCTGTTAAAAGCGACTGCTCCCCACATGGATGGTGTTGCATTTGTAACTCTGCAAATTGATTCATAAATTAATTTTCAGGGAGTGATTTACGACTAAGTACACATCGTAAAATTGTCACACTTCCAATTCTGTTTTATGCAGCAAGACATTAATACTTATGAATAGAATTGGCAATTGATCATCAGATGAAGCAGCAACAGGGGAAATAATTTTAGTTTAGGTTAGTTTAGAGATACAGCGCGGAAACAGGCACATTCGGCCCACCGAGTCCGCACTGACCAGCGATCCCCGCACACTAACACTATCCTATAGACAATAGACAATAGGTGCAGGAGTAGGCCATCGGCCCTTCGAGCCAGCACTGCCACCAATGTGATCATAGCTGATATCCACAATCAGTACCCCGTTCCTGCCTTCTCCCCATGTCCACTGATTCCGCTAGCTGTAACAGCCCTATCTAGATCTCTCTTGAAAGTATCCAGAGAACCGGCATCCACCGCCCTCTGAGGCAGCGTCATAGACCCCATGACTCTGGTCGGGTGGGACTGGGTGGGCCGAAGGGCCTGTTTCCATGCTGTATCTCTAAACAACTTAACTGTGAAATTGTTTAAGAAGGAACTGCAGATGCTGGAAAATCGAAGGTAGACAAAAATGCTGGAGAAACTCAGCGGGTGCAGCAGCATCTATGGAGCGAAGGAAATAGGCGATGTGAAGAAGGGTTTCGGCCCGAAACGTTGCCGATTTCCTTCGCTCCATAGATGCTGCTGCACCCGCTGAGTTTCTTCAGCATTTTTGGGTACCTTAAACTGTGAAATTGACTGATACTGTTCTAATGCTGAAAGCAGAGTGAAATCATTGAGATCCAGCTGTACCTGCTATGATCTACAATGAAGTGTTTGCTTAGCGCCATCGTGAATTATAACGGGGATTAAAGATGCAGCACGGAAACAGGTCCTTCAGCCCACTTAGTCTCTGCCACAGAAGGCAGTGGAGGCCAATTCACTGGGTGTATTCAAGAGAGAGTTTGATATAACTCTTAGGGCTAAAGGAATCAAGGGATATGGGGAGAAAGCAGGAACGGGGTACTGATTTTGGATGATCAGCCGTGGTCTTTTTGAATGGCGGTGCTGGCTCGAAGGGCCGAATGGCCTACTCCTCCATCTATTTTCTATGTTTATGAGCCCCGAAGACCAGCGATCCCCGCACACCAACACTATCCTACACACACACACTAGGGACAATTTGCAATTTTATCCAAACCATTTGACCTACAAACCTGTACGTCTTTGGAGTGTGGGAGGAAAGCGGAGCACCTGGAGAAAACCCACGCAGGTCACGGGGAGAGCAGCTGTAGTCAGGATTGAACCCAGGTCTCTGGAGACGTAAGACAGCAGGTGTACCTCTGTACCACTGTGCTACCCGTGACAGTAATATACTTAAAGCTAATTAACTTAGCATTTCCAGTCAATGCAGAACTGTAATCAATAAAAGCTGATGAAATATTGAACTACATAACCTAAAAGTGCAGTGTGTAATTTGGAAGAAGCAATGATCAAGTTGTACACTGCTTCATAACAAGAGGATTTCAGTATAGGAGTAAAGAGGTTCTTCTGCAGTTGTATAGGTGAGACCACATCTGGAGTATTGTGTCTAGTTTTGGTCTCCGAATTTGAGGAAGGACATCCTTGTGGTCAAGAGCGGAACTCGCTATCAAAACATGGAGGGGACAGGGGACACACTTTTTTGGTGGCCGCATGCGCACACTCACACACACACATGTGAGGCTTCGGAGGCTCAATCCAGCGCTAAATGCAGCTCAACTCTGCCTGTCTCGCCGGGCTGGCCATATGACATATGACAGTCCCGCCATCCTGGGAATTAACCTTGTAAACCTACGCTGCACTCCCTCAATAGCAAGAATGTCCTTCCTCAAATTAGGGGACCAAAACTGCACACAATACTCCAGGTGTGGTCTCACTAGGGCCCTGTACAAATACATTTTACAGTTATACCAAGCCAATTAACCTACAAACATGTATGTATCTGGTGTGTGGGAGGTAACGGAAGATCTCCAAGAAAACCTACTCAGGTCACGGGGAGAAGGTATAAACCCCGTACAGGCAGCACCCGTGGCCGGGATCGAACCCGGGTCCCTGGTGCTGAAAGCGCCGCAAGGCAGCAACACTACCGCTGTGCCACCGTGGCCGCCCTGGTCTCCAAACGAGTAACTGGAACATTTGTTGCTGTCGGCGATGCAGGTAAAAGCCACGAGGCTGAATCCTACTGGAATGTTACAATAATAGCTCAAACATCAGCGGCAGCAGCTCAGCGGGCATCTGCAAACTCACATCCCATTGTCCTGGGAGCTCTGCCTTCCTGCAGCGTTTATACACTGAGCTTACGGTTCTAAATCACAGTGCTGCCTTTCCAGAGATCGATATTATTTCAAAGAAATTTGTCACTTGCCTGACTTTGTCCCCTCCCTCCTCTCTTCCAGCTTTCTTAACCCTACTACAATCAGTCTGAAGAAGGGTCTCGACCTGAAACGTCACCTATCCATGTTCTCCACAGATGCTGCCTGACCCGCTGAGTTACTCCAGCACTCTGTGAAACATCACCTATCCATGTTCTCCTGTGGGGGGAGGGAAAGTTGTTCATGAGGGCATCTGAGAGGTTTCCATGGATTGGTTGGGATAGGTTACTGATGCCATTTAAGAAGGAACTACAGATGCTGGAAAATCGAAGGTAGACAAAAGTGCTGGAGAAACTCAGCGGGTGCAGCAGCATCTATGGAGCGAAGGAAATAGGCAACGTTTCGGCCGAGACCCTTCTTCAGACTGAAGGCTGTCTGCAGCATCTCAAAATTAGCAGTGATTTATTAAAACCAAGATTATTGTGTGCAGTTTTGGTCTCCAAACTTAACGAAGGACTTTCTTGCTATTGAGGGAGTGCAGCGTAGGTTCACACGGTTAATTCCCGGGATGGCGGGACTGTCATATGTTGATAGATTGGAGCGGCTGGGCTTGTACACTCTGGAGTTTAGAAGGATGAGAGGAATTCTTATTGAAACCTATAAGATTATTAAGGGTTTGGACACGCTAGAGGCAGGAAACATGTTCCCGATGTTGGGGGAGTCGAGAACCAGGGGCCACAGTTTTAAAATAAGTGGTAAGCCATTAAGAACGGAGACAACGAAAAACCTTTTCACCGAGAGAGTTGTGAGTGTGTGGAATTCTCTGCCTCAGAGGGCGGTGGAGGCCGATTCTCTGGATACTTTCAAGAGAGAGCTAGATAGGGCTCTTAAAGATAGCGGAGTCAGGGGATATGGAGAGAAGGAAGGAACGGGGTACTGATTGGGGATGATCGGCCATGATCACATTGAAAGGCGGTGCTGGCTCGCAGGGCCGAATGGCCTCCTCCTGCACTTATTGTCTAATGTCTATTGTCTATTAAACAAATGTCTTAACCCACAAAGAGCTTACCTTATCTACTCCATGTTTGGGAATGTTTCCTTGCTCTCAAACACTTATAAGGTGCTTGTTCATCCATTCAGCAGAGCTGATGGAGATTGTTGCCGAAGCCATGTAGACCGTAGCTGGTCTTGTGCGTGCAATATTACAAACATAGAAACATAGACAAGATGTGCAGGAGTAGGCCATTCGGCCTTTTGAGCCTGCACCGCCATTCAATATGATCATAGCTGATCATCCATAATCAGTACCCCGTTCCTGCTTTCTCCCCATATCCCCTGATTCCCTTTGCCCCAAGAGCTAAATCTAACTCTCTCTTGAAAACATCCAGTGAATCGGCCTCCACTGCCTTCTGTGGCGGAGAATTCCACAGATTCACAACTCTCTGGGTGAAAATGTTTTTCCTCATCTCAGTCCTAAATGGCCTACCCCTTATTCTTAAACTGTGACCCCTGTTTCTGGACTTGAGAAGGAATAAGCCCGAATACTGGGGTTTCATCAGACGTTTGACAAAATGTCTCTAGCTTTCTATCACTTGGAGCGCAGGAGGATGAGGGGTGATCTTATAGAGGTGTATAAAATCATGAGAGGAATAGATTGGGTAGATGCACAGAATATCTTGCATAGAGTAGGGAAATTCAGGACCAGAGGACATACTGTAGGTTTAAGATGAAGGGGAAAAGATTTAATAGGAATCTGAGGGGTAACATTTTCACACAGAGGGTGGTGTGTGTATGGGACGAGCTGACAGAGGAGGTAGTTGGGGCTGGGACTATCCCAACATTCAAGTTACCGTTAGGTACATGGATGGGACAGGTTTGGAGGGATATGGGCCAAGCGCGGGCAGGTGGGATTAGTGCAGCTGGGGCATGTTGGCTGGTATCAGCAAGTTGGGCCGAAGGGCCTGTTTCCACACTGTATCACCCTGTGACTTTGCAGATCATGTGGCAGATAGATTTGCTGAAATGTAATATGCTTTTCCTGCCCGAGGCTGTTTCAATTTTGAGAAAATTGGCAACGTTACTGCCTCCCATGGCAGGCTGCATTGCTTCTCGTTGCTTCATTCTAGGGCGGTACAGAGGTGCAGCGGGTAGAGCTGCTGCCTCACAGTGCCAGAGACCCGACTTCGATCCTCATTTCGGGTGCCGTCCGTACGGAGCTTGTACGTTCTCCCCGTGACCGCGTGGGTTTTCTCCGGGCGCTCCGGTTCCCTCCCACATTCCAAAGACGTGCAAGTTTGCAGGTTAATTGGCTTTGTAAATTCACCCTAGTGTGTAGGACTAAGAACCAGTGGACATGTGATCGATGGTCGGCATGAGTTCGGTGGGCCGAAGGGCCTGTTCCCACACTGTAGCTAGACACTCTTTACACCAAGTGCTGGAGTAACTCAGCGGATTAGGCAACATCTCTGGATGGGGGATTTTTTTTGGTTGGGACCCTTCTTGTTCTCCAGGGAAGCTGCCTGACCCACAGAGTTACTCCAGCACTTTGTATCTTTCTCCTGACTGTGTAGTTCTTCTCAAGAAAATTATCCTTTGCAGTGGATTGTCTGAACTGTTGAATTGCTTATTGCTTCCATTCATGGATCAAATTACCACTCATTCACAGGCAGGAATGTATTTCCTTCCTTTTAAGACCAGCTGAAAATCCTTCGAGTAAAATCTGTTTGTAACACGATGGCGCAGCGGTAGAGTTGCTGCCTTACAGCGCTGGAGACCCGGGTTCGATCCTGACCACGGGTGTCGCCTGTACGGAGTTTGTACCTTCACCCCGTGACCTGCGTGGGTTTTCTCCGGGTGCTCCGGTTTCCTCCCACACTCCAAAGCCATACAGGGTTGCAGGTTAATTGGCCTGCTATAAATGTAAAATATCCCCAGTGCGTGTAGGATAGTGTTAGTGTGCGGGGATCACTGGTGGCTGCGGACTCGGTGGGCGGCGCCCTGGTTGGCTGCGGCTGCATTGACTCTCGTTAGGGATAGCGGTAAGTTTTCTACAATCCGGCTTCATAACTTGCAGCGGGCAGGCTGCAAGTTAACGTACGATCATGGGGCATTACTGAGATTACAACGGTTAAGCAGTAGAGACTACTTGGACGTTGAACTCGAGGAACGCCTGCACTGTCTCGGACTGCTGCGTCGGGAGGACCCAGCGGCCTGCAGAATTGCGGAGACATTCACAAACACTGGCCGCTGCAGAAGGACACGGAGGCGGCGCTACAGAAGACAGAAGCGGGGCTGTCGAAGTGGGCTAACGGCGAGGCTAAAGGCTAACCCGTGGAGGACACCGCTCCCAATCCGTTCTCCTGTCGAATGTCCGCTCTCTGGAAAATAAAATGGATTATTTACATCTGGATCTCACAACAAAAAGGGAGGTGAGAGACTGCTGCGTTATAGTTTTGACAGAGACATGGCTAAACTCATCTGTACCTGATGCGGCTGTTAGCTTAGGGGGGCTAACAACTTTCCGGCTCGACAGGGACACTGTTTTGACTGGTAAATCCCGGGGTGGGGGTGTGTGCATCTACACAAACAACAGCTGGTGTAATAATGCTACCGCTGTTTCCAGCCACTGCTCTCCGGACATAGAGTTTTTGACTGTGAAATGCAGGCCATTCTATCTGCCACGGGAGTTTACTGTGGTTAGCATTACTGCTGTATACATCCCCCCCGCGGCCAACACTAAGGAGGCTCTGCGTATTCTCTACCGTTCCATCAGTGAGCTGCAAAGAAATCATCCAGAGGGCGTTGTCATTGTTGCTGGGGACTTTAACCAGGCCAACATGAAGACTGCCCTCCCTCATTTCCATCAATATGTGGACTTTGCTACACGTGGAGAGAATACGCTGGACCGGGTCTACAGTAACATCAAGCAGGCTTTCAGAGCAGTACCCCGGCCTCACCTCGGCTCCTCTGACCACCTCTCTGTAATGCTCATCCCAGCCTATAAGCCCCTGCTGATCAGAGAGAAACCCACTGTGAAGCAGGTTAGAGTCTGGTCTGAGGGAGCTACAGAAGCACTCCAGGACTGCTTTGAGTGCACGGACTGGGACATGTTCAGGACAGCAGCCACTCGTAACCAAAACATCAATGTGGATGAGTATGTCATGTCTGTGTCGGGATACATACAGAAGTGCATGGAGGACGTCACTGTCATCAGGAACATCACAACCCGGGCCAACCACAAACCTTGGATTACTGCAGAGGTGCGTGCCATGCTGAAAGCACGAAATGCGGCTTTTAAATCTGGTGATTTGGGGGCTCTGAGAACAGCGAGAGCCAACCTCAACCGCGAAATTAGGAAAGCAAAGCGCGCCCACGGACAGAAAATCCAGGGTTTCTTCCAGGATGATACCAACACCAGGAACATGTGGGAAGGCATCCGGGCCATAACAAACTACAAGGCCCCTCAGATGTCTTGTAAGGATGACACAGACTTTCTAAATGAACTAAATAATCATTTTGGCAGGTTTGAGGCACTGAACACCACTACAGTGAGGAAATTAGAGCCTCAACCAGGAGAACAGACACTGTCTTTTGAAACTGCTGAAGTCCGCAGAATCCTGGAGGGTATTGACCAGCGAAAGGCAGCCGGACCGGATAACATACCGGGGCGTCTGCTTAGGGGATGTGCCGACCAGCTGGCTCTGGTTCTGACAGACATTTTTAACATCTCCCTGAACCAGGCCATTGTTCCATCATGTTTCAAGACAGCCACCATCATACCAGTTCCCAAAAAGTCTACAATAACCTGCCTGAATGATTACCGCCCCGTAGCACTCACACCAATAATAATGAAGTGCTTTGAGAGGCTTATTAAGCAGCACATGGTCTCTAAACTCCCCTCCAGTTTTGACCCGTTCCAGTTTGCTTATCGCCCGAACCGCTCCACAGAGGATGCTATCTCCTCTGCAGTCCACCTGAGCCTACAACACCTGGAGGAGAGGAACACCCACGTGCGGATGCTGTTTGTTGATTTCAGCTCAGCATTTAACACGATAATCCCCCAGCATCTGGTGAGCAAACTGGCACCCCTAGGTTTCAATACCATACTATGCAACTGGATCCTGGATTTCCTTTCTGAAAGACCCCAGTCTGTGCGGGTGGGGAAGAACACCTCCTCGGTCATCACACTGAGCACCGGCTCCCCTCAGGGCTGTGTCCTGAGTCCGCTGCTCTTTACATTGATGACACATGACTGTGTCGCCAGGTCCACTACTAACCACATCATCAAATACGCGGATGACACAACAGTAGTGGGCCTCATCCGCAATAACGACGACCAGGCATATAGAGAGGAGGTGGAACAGCTCGTGAGCTGGTGCAGCAGGAACAACCTTCTCCTAAATGTGAACAAAACCAAGGAGATTGTCGTCGATTTCAGAAGGAAAATTCAGCCCAGTCACACTCCACTTTGCATCAACAACTCAGCAGTGGAGCAGGTGAAAAGGATCAAGTTCCTGGGGGTGCATATAACGGACACCTTAAACTGGCCCACAAACATTACATCTCTGGCAAAACGGGCACAGCAGCGGTTGTACTTCCTCCGCAGGTTGAGAAGTTTACACCTCCACCCTCCCATCCTCGCCACTTTCTACAGAAGCACAATTGAGTCGGTCATGACCAGCTGCATCTCTACGTGGTGCGGCAGCTGTACAGCTGCGGACTGGAAGTGCCTTCAGAGAGTGGTGAGGACAGCGGAAAAAATCATTGGGACTTCTCTTCCTTCCATCATGGACATGGGGTACAAGCGCTGTCTGATTAGAGCTAAGGGCATTACCAGAGCCCCCACACACCCACAATATGGACTGTTTATACTGCTTAACTCTGGGAGGAGGTACCGCAGCATGAAGAGCGGGACAACCAGGTTCTGCAACAGCTTCATCCCCCAGGCCATAAGATTACTGAACAATCAACAAAACCGAGGCTAGAACTTTTTAAATATCGACACTTTTTAAAAACTTTTAATATATATTTATTTTACAGAACCATGAGGCATTTTTATGGACGCACCTAGCACTTTTACTTTTACTATTTACCTGATTTGGAGAGTCAAATGCAACAAAATTTCGTTCAAGGTGCACTGTGTCTAGGTGTATATCTGAATGACAATAAAGTTTTCATTCATTCATTCATTCATTCATTCATTCATTCATTCATTCATTCATTCATTCGAAGGGCCTGTTTCCGCGCTGTATCTCTAAACTGCTGAGGTGCATTTCATGTGTAGGGAGGAACTGCAGACACGGGTTTAAATTGAAGATAGCCACTAAAAGCTGGAGTAACTCAGCGGGACAGGCAGCATCTCCTGAGAGAAGGGATGGGTGATGTTTTGGGTCGAGACCCTTCTTCAGACAACCCTAATGCAGTCTGAAGAAGGGTCTCGATCCGAAACGTCACCCATTCCTTCTCTCCAGAAATGCTGCCTGTCCCGCTGAGTTACTCCAGTTTTTTTGTGTCTATCTGAGGTGCATTCCATGATGTTGTTGTCATATCAGAGGCACTTCACCAGTCATATGTGAAATGTATGGTTGTAGTTCTGCATCCCGTCCACCAGGGAGTGCTCTGTGGAAATGGAAAACCAAATCACGTTTGCTTTCTACACAACACCAACCTGGGGATTGGAATAGAAGAACGTTCTAGCGCGAAAAAAGGTACAGAGTGCTGGAGTAACTTAGTGGGTCAGGCAGCATCTCTGGATTTCTTGATAGGTGACGTTTCGGATCGGGGCCCTTCTTCAAACTACACAGAACACTATACAATGGTTGCTTCCATGATAGATATATGGAAGTATATAAAATTATGAAAGGCATAGATAGGGTAAACATAAAGTCATGGTGTCATACTGCATGGAAAAAGGCCCTTCGGCCCAACTTGTCCATGCTGACCAAGATGCCCCATCTAAGCTAATTCCATTTCCCTGTGTTTGGCCCTGATCAGAATCAGAATCAGAATCACACTTTATTCGCCAAGTATGTTTTGCAACATATGAGGAATTTAACTGGCCAGGTCAGTCATACAATTAAAAGCAACAGATCACTCAAAAACTACATTTTAACATAAACATCCACCACAGTGACTCCTCCGCATTCCTCACTGTGATGGAAGGCAAAATAAAGTTCAAGTGTCTTCCTTTTGTTCTTCCACGGTCGGGGGCCACCGTTGAAGGGACGGTCTTGACTCCCGTAGCCGGCGGCGTTCGGGCCCTCCGCGTCGAGGCGTTCAGCTCCCGCATCGGTGGGATGTCAGCTCCCCCGCGCCGGGCGATCGAACCTCGCGTCGGGGCTGGACGAATCTTTCTACACTTTCCCTGTCCACGCACCCGTCCAACTGTTTTTTAAAGCTGCTATGATTCCTGCCTCAACTACTTCCTCTGGCAGTTCAAGTTCAAGTTCAAGTTCAAGTGAGTTTGTCGTCATGTGTCCCTGATAGGACAATGAAATTCTTGCTTTGCTTCAGCACACAGAACATAGTAGGCATTTACTACAAAACAGATCAGTGTGTCCATATACCATAATATAATATATAGACACATGAATAAATAAACTGATAAAGTGAAAAACAGATAATGGGTTATTAATAAACATTCTGAAAGTGTTATCTCAAACTTTTCTGAGCTTTAATGATGACTTAATATAATACTAGAGTTTGTCAACTTAGTATTATAACAATTAATACAACAGTTGGTCACCCGTTCCTTCTCTCCAGAGACGCTGCCTGACCCGCTGAGTTACTCCAGCATTTTGTGTCTACCTTCGGTGTAAACCAGCATCTGCAGTTCCTTCCGACACAACTGTGGTCTGTCCATTTGTCTCCACTCCTCTTGCTCACCAGTCTCTAGGCAACACCAGACGTTGACCTTCATCTAACTAGAGTAGCGAGCAGCTCATCAAGTGGCAGAGAGAGTCAAGTCTTCGATGAGAATCATTGTTCACGCTTTGAAGTCATCTTACACTATTTATTTAGGCTATTGTGTGAAGCCAAGCGATCTCAAATCATTCCAAGTGATCCCATTTCTGATCAATTTGAGTGTGTACATGCAGAGGGACAGGAAACAGTTCAACTGTTCACCTGCACCCCCTCCGACCTCATCTACTGCATCCGCTGTTCCAGGTGTCAACTTCTCTACATCGGTGAGACCAAGCGCAGGCTCGGCGATCGCTTCGCCCAACACCTCGGCTCAGTTCGCACTAACCAACCTGATCTACCGGTGGCTCAGCACTTCAACTCCCCCTCCCATTCCCAATCTGACCTTTCTGTCCTGGGCCTCCTCCATGGCCAGAGTGAGGCCCACCGCAAATTGGAGGAGCAGCACCTCATATTCCGCTTGGGTAGTTTACACCCCAGCGGTATGAACATTGACTTCTCCAATTTCAGGTAGTCCCTGCTTTCTCCCTCCTTCCCCTCCCCCTTCCCATCTCTCCCACAAAGCCCACTGTCTCCGCCTCTTCCTTTCTTTTTTCCGCCCCCCTCCCCTCCCCGACATCAGTCTGAAGAAGGGTCTCGACCCGAAACGTTGCCCGTCCTTTCTCTCCATAGATGCTGACTCACCTGCTGAGTTTCTCCAGCATTTTTTGTCTACCTTCGATTTTTCCTGCATCTGCAGTTCTTTCTTAAACAAGCTGAAACTATCCGTTGCTTTCCCAAGGGCGCGATCAATCTTATCCACACTCATTCATCCAGTCAAAACATAATAGTAGCTAGGAACTGCAGATGCTGGCTTACACCGAAGATAGACACAAGATGCAGGAGCAACTCAGCGGGACAGGCAGCATCTCTGCAGAGAAGGAATGGGCGACAGTTCCTTCCTGCACATTTTTCTGCTTCACTGTGAAATAGAGTCATAGAGTGATACAGTGTGGAAACAGTCCCTTCGGCCCAACTTGTCCCAGCTACACTAGTCCCACCTGCCTGCCTTGGGCCCATATCCTTCCAAACCTGTCATATCCAAGTACCTGTCTAACTGTTTCTTAAACGTTGGGATAGTCCCAGCCTCAACGACCTCCTCTGGCAGCTTGTTCCATACATCCACCACCCTTTGTGTGAAAAAGTTACCCCTCAGATTCCGATTAAGTATTTTCCCCTTCACCTTGAACCCATGTCCTCTGGTCCTTGATTCAGCCACTCTGGGCAAGAGACTCTGTGCATCTACCCGATCTATTCCTCTCATGATTTATGTGCCTATTTCTCCTCCTCTCTCCAACAAGTCTCAGTCTAAAGAACGGTCTCAATATGAACCATTTCCCATTCCTGCTCTCCAGAGATGCTGCCTGCCCTGTTGGGCTACTCCAGCATTTTGTGTCCATCTTAAATATAATAGTAACCCAATCCTATCCTATCTAGACATCTTAATTGCAGCTCCACTCTAAAGGGGCTGTCCCACTTGGGCGACCTAATTGGCGAGTTTAGAACAGTTTAAAAAATGACATGTTGAAGACCTCCTTCGACTATGTAGAAGACTAGCTACGACTAGCTACGACTAACTTCGGGAAAATTGGACACTGAATAGTGGAGAGTGAAGACGACCTCCTTCGATCTCCTTCGACCTCCCTTCGACTATGATGAAGACTATCTACGACTACCTTCGACTACCCTCGATTACCTACGACTAACATGCCGACCTACTACGACCTACTTCGACTAAACCTACGAGTAAAAAAAGTATCGATTTTTTCCATGGCGACCTTTTTTTATTCGCGGGCATTTTTTAACATATTGGAAAAAAACGCCGCGACCCAGCTGAGGCCTCGAGTACGCGGGGACCACTCTCGAGCATGAAGGAGAGTTACGAAGACCTCCTACGTCCTCGTGTCGGCCATGGCGCGAGTATGAGTCGAGGGCAAACTCGCCAGAACTCGCGGATTAGGTCGCCCAAGTGGGACAGCCCCCTTTAGGAGCAAACCCATTCCACCAATATAATCAGTATCCTTCTACATGAATTAGCCACAGTACTTCATCTTGATCTGATGAGTAACTTTAACTCTTTTATCTAATTAATGGTCTCTGAACCTCTTCATCTTTGTATCTCAACCCCAACTACTTCAATTAACAGAATTAATGTCATCAAATTAGACGAGGGTGACTCGATTTAAGGTACCAAGTGATGTTGAAGCTAGCAAATAAAAATATATCGAGATGATATGGCCAGAGTTATTTTACAGGCGGAAATTACAAATGGAGTATAATGTTTGTTTAGAAACTTTAAAACTCTTATTTCAAAACTGGCAAGTATTAATTTTTCTTTTGACAGCAACGTGCAATTATGCAGCAACTGCAATGTTGTCATTTCACCGAGGCAATTCATAGATGTCATAGAGATAAAATCTAAAGCCCTGGGCAGCAGGCAAAAGAAGCTGCTTACTGCCTGTAATTTGAACTTAAAGGGCCTGTCCCATTTAGGCGATTTTTTTCAGCGACTTGCCGGCACCCGTCATAGTCACAGCAGGTCTCTGAAAATGTTCAACATCTCTAGTCCTATACTGAAATCCTCTTGTTAGGAAGGCCAACATTCCATTAGCTTTCTTCACTGCCTGCTGTACCTGTGACGAACCTTTCTAACAAGTTAAACGTCTCCGCTGACTCTGTCAGAATTCCTCACTATTTTGAACAGTTCTATTAAGTCCACCCTTAGACTTTCATAGAACCATAGAAACATAGAAAATAGGTGCAGGAGTAGGCCATTCGGCCCTTCGAGCCTGCACCGCCATTCAATATGATCATGGCTGATCATCCAACTCAGTATCCTGGGCCTGCCTTCTCTCCATACCCCCTGATACCTTTAGCCACAAGGGCCACATCTAACTCCCTCTTAAATATAGCCAATGAACTGGCCTCAACTACCTTCTGTGGCAGAGAATTCCAGAGATTCACCATTCTGTGTGAATAATGTTTTTCTCATCTCGGTCCTAAAAGATTTCCCCCTTATCCTTAAACTGTGACCCCTTGTTCTGGACTTCCCCAACATTGGGAACAAACTTCCTGCATCTAGCCTGTCCAACCACTTAAGAATGTTGTAAGTTTCTATAAGATCCCCCCTCAATCTTCTAAATTCTAGCGAGTACAAGCCGAGTCTATCCAGTCTTTCTTCATATGAAAGTCCTGACATCCCAGGAATCAGTCTGGTGAACCTTCTCTGTACTCCCTCTATGGCAAGAATGTCTTTCCTCAGATTAGGAGACCAAAACTGTACGCAATACTCCAGGTGTGGTCTCACCAAGACCCTGTACAACTGCAGTAGAACCTCCCTGCTCCTATACTCAAAACCTTTTGCCATGAATGCTCATATTCATATTCAAAGATGAACCTTCACAGCTTGTACTATCTCTCCACTTAGCTGAAGTGTTCTATCCACGCTAGCTGATACACCCACAGGTCACCAGGAGTTGTGTACCTTCCTACCTATGTGGATAGCAGTAGCAGGATATGTCTGAGTCAGCATGGATTTACGAAGGGGAAATCATGCCTGACTAATCTTCTGGAATTTTTTTAAGATGTATCTAGGAAAATGGACAAGGGAGAGCCAGTGGATGTAGTGTACCTGGACTTTCAGAAAGCATTTGACAAGGTCCCACATAGGAGATTCGTGGGCAAAATTAGGGCACATGGTATTGGGGGTAGAGTGCTGACATGGATAGAAAATTGGTTGACAAACAGGAAACAAAGAGTAGGGATTAACGGGTCCGTTTCAGAATGGCAGGCAGTGACTAGTGGGGTACCGCAAGGCTCGGTGTTGGGACTGCAGCTTTTTACAATATATATTAATAGCCCTGTCCCACGGTACGAGTTCATTCCAAGAGCTCTCCCGAGTTTGCCCTGATTCGAACTCGGAGATTTACGGTAATGGCCGCTCGTTGGTACTCCGGGCTCTCGTGGACATTTTTCAACATTTTGTAAAATCTTCACCAGTCTTCCCGTGCTTACCTGCCGTTAGCGAGTCTTCCCGAGTTCCTGCCGTTAGCGTTACGAGCCGCTAAGGGACACTAAGAGATGATTGAGGGGGGATCTTATAGAAACTTACAAAATTCTTAAGGGGTTGGACAGGCTAGATGCAGGAAGATTGTTCCCGATGTTGGGGAAGTCCAGAACAAAGGGTCACAGTTTAAAGATAAGGGGGAAGTTTTTTAGGACCGAGATGAGAAAATTATTTTTCACACAGAGAGTGGTGAATCTGTGGAATTCTCTGCCACAGAAAGTAGTTGAGGCCAGTTCATTGGCTATATTTAAGAGGGAGTTAGATGTGGCCCTTGTGGCTAAAGGGATCAGGGGGTATGGAGAGAAGGCAGGTACAGGATACTGAGTTGGATGATCAGCCATGATCATATTGAATGGCGGTGCAGGCTCGAAGGGCCGAATGGCCTACTCCTGCACCTATTTTCTATGTTTCTATGTCCCCGAGCTCCGACGTACCCGCTACGTTCATTCTCCGTGCTTACCACGAGTTTGATTTTTTTTAAACTCGGGAGAGCTCTTGGAATGAACTCGTACCGTGGGACAGGGCTTTAAATAATTAGATGAAGGGATTAAAAGTAACATTAGCAAATTTGCAGAAGCTATTGTCTATATTCCATATGGACACAAAAATTGACAAATCTACAAATCAAACAAACCTCAACAAATAATAGAACTTACTGGTGATATAAATGCTCTGTTTATATATGATACTCATTAACGCTAGATAATTCAAAGAGACAGACTCTGAATTGATTTTAAATGTGGCAGAATTGTAGACATCGGTGGGCAATTGAGAGTAATGATATGCAGATTAACGTAGAAACAAGGAACTGCAGATGCTGGTTTATACCAAAGATAGGGACAGAGTGCTGGAGTAACTCAGTGGGTCTGGCAGCATCTCTGGAGATAAAGGATGGGTGATGTTTCAAGTCGGGATCCTTCTTCAGGCTCTCAAGTGAAGAGGGATTAGTAGATGGGTCCAAACCAGAAATGTCACTCATCCTCTTTCTCCACAAATGCTGCCTGACCCGCTAAGTTGCTCCGGCACTTTGTGTTAATCTACGCAGCAGATAGATAGAGGCCGCACGGTGGCGCAGCGGTAGAGTTGCTGCCTTGCAGCGTCAGGGAACCGGGTTCGATCCTGACTACGGGTGCTGCCTGTATTGAGTTTGCACGTTCTCCCCGTGACCGGCGTGGATTTTCGCCGGGCGCTCCGGTTTCCTCCCGCACTCCAAAGACGTGCGGGTTTGTAGGTTAATTGGCTTCAGTAAAAAATTATAAATTGTCCCCATTGCTTTATGGGCCTGTCCCACTTACCCGACTTTTTCATCGACTGCCGGCACCCGTCATAGGTCGCCGAAAATGTTCAACATGTTGAAAATCCAGCGGCGACCAGAAAGACGCTACGACTCTTTGGGCGACTGAGGAGACGACTCACGGCCATACAGGTGACACCCTGGTGACCATGTTGCGGGGTGAAGCCTGTATGGTCGTGAGTAGTCGCCCTAAGAGTCGTACCTTGTTCTGGTCGCCGCTGGATTTTCAACATGTTGAACATTTTCGGCAACCTATGACGGGTGCCGGCAGTCGCCGAAAAAGTCGTGTAAGTGGGACAGGCCCTAATGCCCCTGTCCCACTTAGGAAACCTGAACGGAAACCTCTGGAGACTTTGCGCCCCACCCAAGGTTTCCGTGCGGTTCCCGGAGGTCTTTGTCAGTCTCCCTACCCGCTTCCACTACCTGCAACCTCCGGCAACCACCTGCAACCTTCGGGAACCGCACGGAAACCTTGGGTGGGGCGCAAAGTCTCCAGAGGTTTCTGTTCAGGTTTCGTAAGTGGGACAGGGGCATTAGTGTACACAGATCGCTGGTCGTTCTGGCCCCTAGGTTGGGACTAGTGTACGGGTGATTGATGGTCGGTTGGGTCGAGAGGGCCTGTTTCCATGTCTCCTTCCACGGGAAAACATATTCAGTGTACGATTTACGGATATATTTCATGCCACCAAGCAATCTCACGCTCTTGTTATTGTTGTCAGCCCAAACCCGACCTCCAGACATATTAGCCAACACCTCTGTCTGTAGATTGCCTCATTACAGGTAGCTACCAGCATCCAGGATAAATCGTCTTTGAAATGCAAATATAACTTGGCCCACGGACTTCTCCAAGAACTTGCATGCAGGTGTTTCATCCAAGAGTTCCTCTGGGCTCCACCTCAAAGGCATCTGGCACAGGCACAAGCCCTGGATCGCACGGTGCATGCCAATTTATATGGTAAACATACCATCTCACGCATCTCAGCTCAACTTGAACTTGTAAATAAACCATGATGATAACATCGTTCCAAACGTCCGTGACAAAAAGAAAATAATTCAGATTCAATCATTTGTTATTCAAGTTGTTTTAAAAAAAAATGTACTTTTAAATTTAGCACCGAGCTAATCGAAGAGCTGGTGCAGATCCAGGTGTAGAGATGGCACGGTGGCGCAGCTGGTAGTGCTGCTGCCTCACGGCTACAGAGACCCAGGCTCCATCCTGCTCTCAGGTACTGTCTGTGTGGAGTCTGCATGTTCTCCCTGCGACCGCAAGGCTTTCCTTCCACTTCTCAAAGACGTGCGGGTTTATAGGTTAATTGGCCTCTGTAACTTGTCGCCAGTCCTCAGAGGGCGGTGGAGGCCGGTTCTCTGGATACTTTCAAGAGAGCACTAGATAGGGCTCTTAAAGATATCGGAGTCAGGGGATATGGGGAGAAGGCAGGAACGGGGTAATGATTGGGGATGATCAGCCATGATCACATTGAATGGCGGTGCTGGCTCGAAGGGCCGAATGGCCTACTCCTGCACCTATTGTCTATTGTCTATTGTCTATTGTGTGTCCAGAGGCTGAGAAAGTGGGATAACCTAGAACTGGTGTGAGCGGATGAACGTTGGCCAGCATGGACTCAGTGGGCTGAAGGGCCTGTTTCCATGCTGTATCTCTAACCTAAACTCTTCTTTGAATGTGAGACTTTTCATATTCTGTGCTAGATTTTAAAATAGTAGTAATAAGGATCATTTTAATTTCAAGAATTATAAAACAAAACTGACTTTCTGTTCTGTGTTCAAGAAGGAACTGCAGATGCTGGAAGATCGAAGGTAGACAAAAATGCTGGAGAAACTCAGCGGGTGCAGCAGCATCTATGGAGAGAAGAAATAGGCGACGTTTCGGGTCGAGACCTTTCTTCAGACTGACGAAGGGTCTCGACCCGAAACGTCGCCTATTCTTCCCTCCATAGATGCTGCCTGACCCGCTGAGTTCCTACAGCATTTTTGTCTACCCTCTGTTCTTGGTGTGTACCTTGCTCTTCATTCATTTCTTCTGGGACCAGTCTTCTAGTCTAGCTTTTGTAAGAATGGAGGGAATTACATCCAAAACAATCGAGCACTTAACATCATCATGAGCTAATTTCAAAATTAAGCAGCCGCAGTTAGCATTGGAGTAATATTTGAATAAAAGAAGAAACAAAATGCCAGACTAACTCAGCGGGTCAGGCAGCATCTGTGGAGAACATGGATAGGTGACGTTTCACAGAGTGCTGGAGTAACTCAGCGGGTTTCAGCAGCATCTATGGAGCTAAGGTAATAGGCAACGTTTCAGGCCGAAACCCGCAAGGGTTTCGGCCCGAAACGTTGCCTATTTCCAGAAGGGTTTCGGCCCGAAACGTTGCCTATTTCCTTAGCTCCATAGATGCTGCTGCACCATAACTCAGTGGGTCAGGCAGCATCTGTGGAGAACATGGATAGGTGACGTTTCACAGAGTGCTGGAGTAACCTAGCGGGTCAGGCAGCATCTGTGAGAACTGGATAGGTGCAGGCAGCATCTGTGGAGAACATGGATAGGTGACGTTTCACAGAGTGCTGGAGTAACTCAGCGGGTCAGGCAGCATCTCTGGAGAACATGGATAGGTGACTTTTCGGGTCAGGACCTTTCTTCTGACCCAAATCTCTGTCCATGTTCTTCAGAGATGTTGCGTGACCCGCTGAGTTACTCCAGCAATTTGTGTCTTCTTTCGTGAACCAACACCTGCAGTTCCTTGTACCTCCTGATATTTGAATGAGTTCGACAAGAGCTACAACTAAAATTAGATGTCGTGGAAGCCTTAGGAGAAGGCCTGACCTGATGTGTTGGAAGGAACTGCAGATGCTGGTTTAAACCGAAGGTAGACACAAAATGCTGGAGTAACTCAGCGGGCCAGGCAGCATCTCTGGAGAGAACGAAGGGTGACTTTTCGGGTCGAGACCCTTCTTCAGGCCCTGAGTCATAGGAGAAGACCTGACCTGAGTTTGTGCATGGATAGGAAATGTTTGGAGGGGTACGGGCCAGGTAGGACTCGTGTAGATGAGGCATCTTGGTCGGCATGGGCAGGTTGAGCCGAAGGGCCTGTTTCCGTGCAGTCTGACTCTGGGACTCTGAAGAGTTTGCTGGAGGCTGGAGTTTAATTTAGTAGATTATTGGAGAAATTACTGTAGTGAATGTTTTGAGTTCTGTAACCTTTAGTTGCATCATCGACCACCTATTCATAATTAGATTCCTCAGTTTTATATTGCACTGGTTCCACTCTCTACACCTGCTCCACAAATCTACTTTATCTATGATTAGTTCCATTTAAAAAAAAATAAACTTCAATCCAAGAGGTGTGCCTAGAACAGGATTTACAGCATGAATTGAGAAGTCTTGTTGTTTCGGGAGGAATTGCTGAAGCCACAGCAAATAACTCGGTCCATTCTGGAATAAATGAGTTTTATCAGCGTAAGCATTTGCCTGTGCATGAATGTCAATTTATTTTTGCCATCAGTGCCTTTGAAGTGGAGTGTGATTGGGGACCGGGGTCGAGGGAGGAGATGGACGCAACGTTTCCCAAGTGTCTTAAGATGGCGGCACCTCGCGGCAGCGGCCTCTGTAGTCCGTCTGTCTTTTAAAAAAAAAAATTATATTTGGTCCTGATGAGTGTATAGTTTGGTTGTTGTTTATATATCGTTTTTAGCTGTGTATATGTGTGGGGCGGGGTGGGGAAACCCTCTTGGGTCTCCGTTGTCGTTGGGGCCTAGCACCGTGGAGCGGCCTCCAACCAGAACGACCTGGGGTCTCCAGTCGCGGAGCCTGCGGACTCACCATCGTGGAGCTGGCCGGCTTCGGAGCGTGGAGAGCTGTGGTGGCGCGTGGCTGCGACCCGACTTCGGAGCTTGGGAGGCTCCAGCCGCAGGTCCGGTGGACGGTGACATCGGGAGCTCGCGGGTCCCTGGTGGGAGACCGTTTTTCGGAGCTCCCGCAACGGTAACTTCTCCCGCCCAGATTTGTGGGGTTGAAGGCGACCCGGAGCGGGGCCTTACATCGCCCGGCGCGGCTTTAACGGCCACGGGACTTGCCATCGCCCGCCGGGGCCTCCAACATTAAGACCCGGAGTGGGGCCTTACATCGCCCGGCGCAGCTTTAACATCCGCGGGACTTGCCATCGCCCGCTGGGGGCTTTAACATCGGGAGAAGAATGGAAAACAGGGGAGAGGCAATGACTTTGCCTTCCATCACAGTGAGGAGGCGATTCACTGTGATGGATGTTTGTGTAAATTGTGTGTCTTGGTTCTTTTCTTGTTGTGTGACTGCAGAAACCAAATTTCGTTTGAACTTCATTTGAGGTTCAAATGACAATAAACGGTATTGTATTGTATTGACAGAGATCTGTAAAAATCAATTCTAGAACGCCCTCACATACAAGATCTTGCAAATGAACTTTAATCAGTAACGAGAACAACTAGTGTTGGTGTGGACGGCTATGTTCGCTTGCAATGGTAATGAATTTAGTTTTTGTTTAGTTTAGTTTAGAGACACAGCACGGAAAGAGGCCCTTCGGTCCACTGGTAGACACAAAATGTTGGAGTAACACAGCGGGCGAGGCAGCAACTATGGAGAGAAGGAATGGGCGACGAAACGGCCTACACCTGCACCTATTGTCTATTGTCTAACATGCTGAAGTAACTCAGCGGGTGAGGCAACATCTATGGAGAGAAGGAATTGACCCTTCGTTCTTGACCCGAAACGTCGCCCATTCCTTCTCTCCATAGATGCGCCCTCACCCGCTGAGTTTCTCCAGCATTTTTGTGTCTACCTATAGATTCCTTTGCGCAGTTAAGTCGCTAATTGAAGGCGGGGAATGTGGGCAGGTGCAGACCCGGTGGGCTGAAGGGCCTGTTTCCGTGCTGTACCTCTAAATGGCCTAAATGGGACTAAAAGGACCTAAATGGCTTCCAAAGTCATCCAAGTCTGGACTTTAGCAGGACTACATGGGTCTCGACCCGAAACGTCACCCATTCCTCTCCAGAGATGCCGACTGTCCCGCTGAGTTACTCCAGCTTTTTGTGTCTGTAGTCGGTTTAAACCAGCATCTCTCCATATCCCTTAACTCCGCTATCCCTAAGAGCTCTATCTAGCTCTCTCTTGAAAGCATCCATAGAAGCAGCCTCCACCACCCTCTGAGGCAGAGAATTCCACAGACTCACAACCCTCTGTGTGAAAAAGTTTTTTCTCATCTCCGTTCTAAATGGCTTACCACTTATTCTTAAACTATGGACCCTGGTTCTGGACTCCCCCAACATCGGGAACATGTTTCCTGCCTCTAGCGTGTCCAAACACTTAATCTATATTACTAAAAGTCTGATCTTGACCACTTCCTGTTGTTCTGTATATTGATTTTAGAAAAAACGCTGCCACTTATGCTGTGATTTTTGGCCATCTTACTCAGAGTCCCCCTTCGCTGCGCAGGACAAGAGGATTTTTCCCATTGATATAAAATAAAAGAGTTATTAGTGTTTAAAAAATGTTGAGATTCTCTCTCCCCTTCCGGAGGGACTATAAAACCCGGAGGTGTTGAGTGCCTCAGTCAGTCTCTGCAAGATGGGGGAGCGAGAGGGTCACGTCTCTCAGTCTGAGCTGTGAATAACACTGAACACATGTAACTAAACTGTGAGTTGTTTTACTTACCTGTCAATGCCCTTAATGTGGTTTTGGAAATATAGTTTGGAAATGCTAAAGCTGTGTTGCCTTTGGTTTGGAAATGCTAAAGCTGTGTTGCCTTTGGTTTGGAAATGCTAAACCTGTGTTGCCTTTGGTTTGGAAATGCTAAACCTGTGTTGCCTTTGGTTTGGAAATGCTAAACCTGTGTTGCCTTTGGTTTGGAAATGCTAAAGCTGTGCCTAATTACTGTTGCCTTGCCTAATTAAACTTGCCTTGCCTAATTAAACTTGCCTTGCCTTCTATATAATTAAAAGTCTAATCTTGACCATTTCCTGTTTGCGCTTTGTATTGATTTTAGAAAAAACGCTACCATGCACGGCTGTGATTTTTGGCCATCTTACTCAAAGTGCTCCTCCGCTCATCAGGTGCCGAGGAATTTTCCCATTGATGAAAAATAAAAGAGTTATTAGTGTTTAAAAAAATGTTGAGATTCTCTCTCCTGTCAATCATGCCATGAAGGCCACACCCCTTCTGGTGAGAGGGGGGAGGGACTATAAAACCCAGAAGTGTGGGCGTGGCTCAGTCTCTGCGAGATGGAGGAGGGAGAGGTCACGACTTGCTGTCTTTAGTGGCCTTGCATCCTACTTGAAATGGTATGAAACTGCACTTGAATTTGGTGGCCTTGCACCCTGCTAGAAGTGGTAAGAAACTGCACTTGAATTTGGTGGCCTTGCGCCCTGCTTGAAACGGAATTTCAAGGAATAGCCATGAGTCAACTACCAGCCCACCAGTCATGAGTGAGTGAGCTGCCAGCACAACAGGCTTGAGTGACTGAGCCGCCAGCCCAAGAATCCATTTAGCCCACAATGTCCATACTAGCCCTCTGGAATCCAGCCTTCAGCCCACAACACCCATACTAGCGCTCCAGAAATCCCCACCCCCCCACTGGCCATCAAGTTGGAATTGGTGGAGAGGTGGAGTATTGCGTTGGGGGACCAGCCCTTCCGTGTGATGCTGGGACCCAACAGGTCCCACTTAGTCGAGTAATCTTATATGTTTCAATAAGATATCCTCTCATCCTTCTAAATTCCAGAGTTTACAAGCCCAGCTGCTCACATATGACAGTCCCGCCATCCCGGGAATTAACCTCGTGAACTTATGCTGCACTCCCTCAATAGCAAGAATGTCCTTCCCTCTAAACCTCTCCTATCCATGTACCTGTCCATAGATGCAAGAAGCTGGAGTATCTCAGCGGGACAGGCAGCATCTCAGGAGAAAAGGAATAGGTGACAAAGAGTGATACAGTGTGGAAGCAGGCCCTTCGGCCCAACTTGCCCACACCGGCCCACATCAGTCTGAAGAAGGGTCTCGACCCGAAACGTCACCCATTCCTTCTCAACAGAGATGCTGCCTGTCCCGCTGAGTTACTCCAGCTTCTTGGGTTTAAACCAGCATCTGCAGTTTCTTCCCACACATGTACCTGTTCAATTATCGTTTAAATCTTGGTGGCGCACGAATCTGCAGATACTAGTTTACAAAAAAGGACACAAAGTAATGGAGTAACTCATCGGGTCAGCCAGCATTTCTGGAGAACATGGATAGGTGACGTTTCAGACTCAAGAAGGGTCCAGACCTGAAATGCCACCTGTCCATATTCTCCACAGGTGCTGCCTGACCAACTGAGTTACTCCAGAACCTTTCTTCTTTCGAATGTTATTGTGCCTGTCTCAACCACTGCCTCTGGCAGCTCGTTCCTTATACCCACCATCCTTTGTGTGGAAAAAAAAAATCGCCTGTCAGGGTCCTATTAATTTGTTCCCCTCTCATCTTGAATGAATGAATGAATACGTTTATTGTCATTGCACAATACTGTGCAACGAAATTCCATTACATCTCCTCCGGTTAAAAAAAATACAAACACGACAACCATTAACACATATGTACACTTATTAGTAAAAAATAAATAGGTATTTTAAAAGAATTTAAAAGAATTTAAAAGAATTTGGCGGCATTTCTTGGAATTACATTTTGCTTTCCCAGCATTCTCTGTTGGAATTTAGCTCTTTTATCACACATGGGTAGAAACTATTTTTTAGTCTACCGGTGCGAGCCTTCAGAGTCCTGAATCGCCTCCCAGAGGGTAGCAGAGTAAAAAGGTGGTTGGCAGGGTGGGATGTGTCCTGCTTGATATTTGTGGCCCGGCGCAAGCATCGGGCCCTATATATATGTCATCCAAGGAGGGCAGTTGGGCGTTTGTAATGTTCTGCGCAGTTTTTATAATTCCCTGCAACGCCCTCCTCTCAGCCACAGTACAGCTGGCAAACCACACCAGGATTCCATAGGAGAGGATACTCTCCACGGCGCATTGGTAGAAGGACAACAGCAGCGGCTGTGAGACGTTTGCTCTGATGTGACTTCTTCACGAGAGTGACGGTGTTCATTTGCCATTTGAGGTCCTGGGAGATGTTTATTCCCAGGAACTTAAAGCCAGTGACTCTCTCCACCATGTCTCCTTTGATGTATAAGGGAGCAGGTTCCTCTCTCCTCTTCCTCCTGAAGTCAACGACCAGCTCTTTTGTCTTTGATGGGTTGAGTACCAGGTTGTTTTTGGTACACCAGTCAGTCAGTTTTTGGACTTCATCCCTGTAGGCAGACTCGTCGTTGTTGTTTATCAGTCCCACCACAGTCGTGTCGTCCGCAAACTTGATGATCCTGTTTGTACTGTGTGTTGGTATACAGTCATAAGTGTATATTGTATACTAGATGGGACTCAGCACACATCCTTGTGGCGCTCCTGTGCTAAGCGTCAGGACTGGGGAGTAATTGGACCCCATCCTGACAGTCTGTGGGCGATCTGTTACACCTTGAGTTCTTAATATTAATATTATACTGTATGGTTTATGAAGTATTAGGCTGTAACTTAAGGTGAGAGGGGCAAAGATTAAAGGAGGGAGTGTGGGGCAACTTTTTTAGGGTGGAGTATGTCTGGAACGCGCTGCCCGGATTGGTGGAGGCAGATACGATAGTGGCATTTACTAGGCTTTTAGGCAGAGGTGGACCTGCAAGGAATGGAGGGATATGGGGGGATATGGAGGGATATGCCTCTAGCGCGTCCAAACCCTTAACAATCTTATATGTTTCAATAAGAACCCCCTCATCCTTCTAAACTCTAGAGTGTACAAGCCCAGCCGGTCCATTCTCTCAGCATATGGCATGTCCCGCCATCCCGGGAATTAACCAGTTGAATCTACGCTGCACTCCCTCAATAGCAAGAATGTCCTTCCTCAAATCTGGAGGCCAAAAGTGCACACAATTCTCCAGGTGTGGTCTCACTGGGGCCCTGTACAACTGCAGAAGGCTGAGATGGTTCAGCATGAAAAAGTTGGGCCGAAGGGTCTGCTTCCACGCTGTCTGACTATGACTCCTTGACATCACAGTGGCTATCCTGATATAAGCACAGTCCAGATACGAATGCAATCAGTTCAATAACAGAAGGTAGATAATAATAGGTGCAGAGTCATAGCGTGGAAACACGCCCTTCAGCTCTCTCCAGAGATGCTGCCCTTCCCGCTGAGTTACTCCAGCATTTAGTGTCTCTGGTAGATGATTCTAGATGTGTGTATACCTGATATCAAATAATTCCAATCATTCCAAACCCCTTCCATTGCAGTTGAGGACATTGATAATGAGATCTGGAGTCCCCTGGTGCTCATTAAGTAGATGGATTTTTATGGTAAGATCTGGGTCAGAAATGTGCTGCTATATTAACCATCAATATGAAATTGAAAAAGATGACTTGGGGCAGGTTTTAATTGAGGTCTCTGTTCAGCACTGTGCCAGCCAGAAACTCTATTTTCTTAAAGGGCTTTCTCACTGTGCGACCTGAAGCAAGACTTAACAAGATTTAACATCGTGGGAACCTTCTGCGATAGCAGTACGGCATTCGTGGACCACCGAGGACCTCCGTGGCGCTAACGGCAGGTAGTCGTGTGACTTGGTAAGGTCGGGAGAAAATTCCAAAATTTTTGAATTTCTCCAAGAGTGCCTTGAGCACTTTTTGGTGAGCGTTGCAACATTGTATGAACGCAGTGGCCCGTGCGATATCCGTAATAACTCTTGCGGGTACCGTGGGAACTCCTGCGAACGGTGAGTAACTGAGCAGTTTGATTGTCAGTGCTTGTTTTACCTCATTGTTAAATAAATATATGTTTTACTATCAGATTGATGTCTGCAATTCTTCATTAACACATCACTACAAGATGAATGTCTCTAATGTTATAATCCCTCTCATGCTGAAACACAAAATAGTTGAAGGGAGGTGAAATAATCACATTTTCATTCTTTTTCATTTTTGAGTGTTCAGGTACCTCACTTGCTGAGCTATTTTACTCCAGCAGTTTGTGTCTCTTTTTGTCTAAAGCAGTTTCTAAGACTGGAGGAACTCCGCGGGCCAGGCAGCATCTACGGAGGGAAATGGACATGCGACCCTTTCTTCAGGCTGCCTTATCTCTCTCCCCCCCCCCTCCCCCCAACTCCCACCCCCATACACAAATGCTGGAGAAACTCAGCGGGTGCAGCAGCATCTATGGAACGAAGGAAATAGGCAACGTTTCGGGCCGAAACTTTGCCTATTTCCTTCGTTCCATAGATGCTGCTGCACCCGCTGAGTTTCTCCAGCATTATTGAGTACCTTCGATTTTCCAGCATCTGCAGTTCCTTCTTAAACACAAATGCACCGAGTTCCTCCAGCACTTCGTGTTTTGCTCAGTATTCCAGCATCCGCTGTCTCCCGCGTCTCCAATAAAACAACACTACTGTCAAAAGGGTGAAGAATAGGGGCAGAGATAGATACATTCCTGATTAGTGCGGCTGTCAGGAGATTATGGGGAGAAGGCAAGAGAATGTGGTTGAGAGGGAGTGCCCATCTGTTACTATTAATTGGACAGTTCGGTCTGTGAAACGCAACACGCCAGCCCCGACATCCAGCCCGGTGGTCAGTCCTTTGAAGATAGACACCAGTTGCTTGGAGCAACTCAGCGGGACAGGCAGCATCTCTGGAGAGAAGGAACGGGTGGCGTTTCGGGTCGAGAGCCTTCTTCAGACTGAAAGTTTCACCTCTCAGTAGATAATAAAATAAGACAACCATCACAGGTCAATGTGAGACACAGTCTTTATTCCTATTTGACAAAATAAAAAGACGACTTCTTGCACATATTGAGAGAAGGTGCATCACACCAAACAACATTTGTCTAAAATAACCCAGATTATTCTTCAGCTCATTAAAGAGCTGGGGTGAAAAAAAACAATATAGTGTGTGAAAAAAAGTGACATCATTTGTGCCACGTGATTAACAACACTACAGTCCACCATGTTCATTCAAGATTAACGGGAAAGATCGGGAGACGGACAAGTCACTCGCACAAATAACAGAAATGCCGAGTGCCGTGGGAACTCTTTATCGTGGGAACTCTTTATCGTGCGGAACTCGTGCTGGACCACGACCACTTCACTCGGGTGACATCTTGCTTCAGGTCGCACCGTGGGAACTGGCCATTAGTTAATCCGAAATAGTTATTTTTAACTCAAGATTCAAGATTCAAGAAGTTTATTGCCATGTCAACAAGTTGATAGGAATGTGTCTTGGTTCGCTCTCAGACAGATACAATACAGTACAATACAACCACCACATACACCACAATAAATAATACAGACAATACCGTACGAAGGACAATATATACAGGAAGGACAGTACCCAGCAGCGTCATGTTAAGCGTAAGTGCAAGTGCAAAAGAAAGTGCAGAGTGATTAGTGCAAATTCAAATATCTGATGGCTTGGAGGTAGGTGCTGTCTCTGAAGCGAGATGTTTTACTTTTAATGCTTCTATATCTCCTTCCTGATGGGAGGAGATTAAAGAGGTAATGTGCCGGGTGAAAGTGGTCTGCTATGATTTTTTTGGCCTTAAAGTGAACATTCTAACCACTTGATTGTAATTACCACTGAGCTCGATGCAAAACAATGTTTGTTCGACTGTGGCCCAGAACTTGAATCCCCCTGTGTTTCTGTGTGATGGAGATAATTGGATGGGGCACAAATTGCTGTGCGGACACTAGGAACTGCAGGTGCTGGAATCTTGAGTAAAACACCAAGTGCTGGAGGCAAGGTGGCGGAGGTTGGAGCTGATGCCTCGCGGGGCCAATCCTGCCGGTTTTGAGTTTGTGCATCAGTATTTTGATCAGGCCATCTGAAGCTTTTTCTCAAGAGCTAAGGCGAGATAACGTCACAGCCAGCTAATCGGGGGCACGGGGAACTGCAGATGCTGGGGGTTTACAAGAAAAGTCACAAAGTGCTGGAGTAACTCAGCGGGTCAGGCAGCATCTGTGGAGAACATGGATAGGTGACGTTTCACAGAGTGCTGGAGTAACTCAGCGGGTCAGGCAGCATCTGTGGAGAACATGGATAGGTGACGTTTCACAGAGTGCTGGAGTAACTCAGCGGGTCAGGCAGCATCTGTGGAGAACATGGATAGGTGACTTTTTGGGTCCCGGTCCTTCCTCACACTGATTGTGACGGGGGTGGTGGGCTGGGGGGGTGGGTGGGGGGTGGCAAAGCCTGGCAAGTGATAGGTGGATACAGGTGAGGGTTTTTTGTTTGATTGGCAGATGGTGGGACAAAGGCCAGAGATGAATAGTGTCAGTCTGAAGAAGGATCTGGAGAAGACAAGAGGGGTGAGTTAAGTAAACGAGGATAGGAGAGGTGTAGATTGTGAAGGTAGAGGAAGGAATGGAGCTGGAAGGGATAGGAGGGGGAAGGGGAGAAATAGATGCAAATTCAGGTGGGGCACAGGGTAGAGGAGGGGAAGAAAAAATGGGAGGGGGGGGGTTGAGGGGAGAAGATGGGAGGTTTGTTTGTAGGTTAGTTACTAAAATTGGAGAATGTAATATTCATTGAAAACTCTTGAATTGGGAGTTGACCAATTTGAATTATAAAACAATAATTAGAAATCTCAGATTACAACTAACTAGATTTAAATGATCATGGATTATTTATATCGGATGACTTCACAATTGGGGACTTCAGAATGCATTTGTTGCACTATGCCATTTATCATGTATCTGGACACTGTGGGTGGCTGGATTGTAATCATATGTGGTCTTTTTTGCTGACTGGATAGCACGCAACAAAAAGCTTTTCACTGCACTTCGGTACATGTGACTATAAACTAAACTTCAGAAAGTATTCAGACCCCTTCACTTTTTCCACATTTTGTTACGTTGCAGCCTTATTCTAAAATGGATTAAATTCATGATAAGGGAATAACGTTTAGTGCTAGGTAAAGCCAGTAAAGTCTGATCAAAGATAGTCCGAGCGTCACCAATGAGGTAGATAGTAGTTCAGGACTGCTCTCTGGTTGTGGTAGGATGGCATGGTAGCTGAGGCCCTCGGGTCCGGGCAACATCAACAAAGCCTTTCACAAAGTCACCCATGGAAACTGAAATGGCCACACCTGCCAACAATTTGATCGCGGCACGGTGGCGCAGCGTTAGAGTTGCTGCCTTACATCTTCAACTGCAGATGCTGGAAAATCGAAGGTAGACAAAAGCGCTGGAGAAACTCAGCAGGTGCAGCAGCATCTATGGAGCGAAGGAAATAGGCAACATTTCGGGCAGAAACTGAAGAAGGGTTTCGGCCCGAAACGTTGCCTACTTCCTTCGCTCCATTGATGCTGCCGCACCCGCTGAGTTTCTCCAGCAATTTTGTCCGCCTTACATCTTCAATTGGTTTGGTAAATGTAAAAATTGCCCTTAGTGTGTGTAGGATGTAGAATAGTCTTCATATGTAGGGATCGCTGGCCGGCGAGGATCCGGTGGGCCGAAGGGCCTGTTTCCACACTATATCTCTAAACTAAACTAAACTAAAAAGGTGGTCTATCAATTCTCCCTCCCCCGTGAACACTCTGAGAGTTCCCTCTGTAAATTCCTGGCAATCCCGGGAAACTGACAACAAGTTAAAATAATAATAACTCGCTGGCCGTGTCCGACTGTTAACATGAAGGTAAATGAGCAGAAAAAATATCTTGAACGATTTATTTTTCGTAAACTTAACAGCGAGCTCGCTTTCCCTTCAGGTGTTAAGGCAGCGTTAAAATGCAAAGTGATTAAAAGCAAGCTGCCTGGAATCTTTCGGGATTGATTTACTTTCTGCAAGCGATTCGTTGATTAATTAGAAGGACGAGAGGCTGTGGCATGTGCGTACGACACAGAAGTTTGGAAGGTAATACAAGCAGAAAGGTGAGATGAACAAATGAGCTGTGGGCACCAGACACTCCCTAATGGCTTTTACACAAGATAGTCCCCCTCATTTCCAACCTTCATTGTATTGTGGAAACAATGAAGGTTCAGCATTCAAACCGTGCAGGTCAATCTGCAGTAATTCCTCAAAATCTTCCGGCAATTTCTCTCTCCCCCCTTCCTCACAATCTTATCATTGAAACGAGAGAGTTGTGCGTCTGTGGAATTCTCTGCCTCCGAGGGCGGTGGAGGCAGGTTCTCTGGATACTTTAAACATAGAAACATAGAAAATAGGTGCAGGAGTAGGCCATTCGGCCCTTCGAGCCTGCACCGCCATTCAATATGATCATGGCTGATCATCCAACTCAGTATCCTGTACCTGCCTTCTCTCCATACCCCCTGATCTCTTTAGCCACAAGGGCCACATTTAACTCCCTCTTAAATATAGCCAATGAACTGTGGCCTCAACTACCTTCTGTGGCAGAGATTTCCACAGATTCACCGCTCTCTGTGTAAAAAATTATTTTCTCATCTCGGTCTTAAAAGACTTCCCCTTATCCTTAAACTGTGACCCCTTGTCCTGGACTTCCCCAACATCGCGAATAATCTTCCTGCATCTAGCCTGTTCAACCCCTTAAGAATGTTGTAAGGTTCTATAAGATCCCCCCTCTAGATAGGGCTCTTAAAAATAGCGGAGTCAGGGGATATGGGGAGAAGGCAGGAACGGGGTACTGATTGGGGATGATCAGCCATGATCACATTGAATGGCGGTGCTGGCTCGAAGGGCCAAATGGCCTACTCCTGCACCTATTGTCTATTGCCTAATCTGGAAGCAAACAATGATAGAGCAGAGAATGGAATAACAAAGAACTGCAGATGCTGGTTTAGACCAAAATATAGTCACAAAGTGCTGGAGTACTTTGGACCCCATATCTGAGGAAGGATGTGCTGGCTCTGGAGAGCGTCCAGAGGAGGTTTACAAGAATGATCCCAGGAATTAGTGTGTTAGCGTGCGATGAGCGTTTGACGGCATTGGGCCTGTACTCGCTGGAGTTTAGAAGAATGAGGGGGGACCTCATTGAAACGTACAGATCAGTGAAAGGTTTGGATGGAGTGGATGTGGAGAGGATGTTTCCACTAGTGGGAGAGTCTGGGACCAGAGGTCACAGCATCAGAATTAAAGGCCGCTATTTTAGAAAGGAGGTGATGAGGAACTTCTACAGTCAGAGGCTAGTAAAATCTGTGGAACTCATTGTCACAGAGGGCTGTGGAGGCCAAGTCAGTGGATATTTTTAAGGCGGAGATGGGCAAATTCTCGATTAGAACCGGTGTCAAGGGTTACGGGGAGAAGGCAGGAAAATGGGACCCGGAGGCAGAGATCAGCCATGATTGAATGGCGGCGTGGACACGATGGGCCGAATGGCCTAATTCTCTAAACCCAGGACTCGTGAACTCTTGAACGATGGATGCATAAAGGACTTTGCTCTAGATTTGTGGCTATTAATGTATTGAATTGTGGTTCATTATATATTATCCACGTGCATGGTGTTTACAGCCCTACTGTGCTGCTGCGAGTAGGACTTTCATTGTTCCATTGTCGACACCTGTGATAATTAAACTCGACTCTGGCCTTTTATAAGATGGTATAATGTGCTTCTCTTTCTCGGCCAACAATGGCATGCTAAACTGGAAGATTAATCAATGTGTTCAAAGCACATTGAGGCACAGTGACAGATGTGATATGATGTTGTATAATAACACATTTTCATTATTTAAATATACAACGCAGAGAAATGTCACAAACCACCCTCTACACGACTCACATTATTTATGGCTTCCACCAAAGGGGGAATTAAATTAATACCCTCAGTGGCATCCAAGGTATTATTTGTGTGTTTCTTAGTGCCCCAAAGAGGACTCCTGTATAGAACAGTAAGTCAACTGTGTGTGATACCTTATATCACTCAATTATATAAGTGTCTCTCTCCTATGCTGATGGAGAAATCAATCGACAATAGACAATAGGTGCAGGAGTAGGCCATTCGGCCCTTCGAGCCAGCACCGCCATTCAATGTGATCATGGCTGATCATCCCCAATCAGTACCCCGTTCCTGCCTTCTCCCCATAACCCCTGACTCCGCTATCTTTAAGAGCCCTATCTAGCTCAATCTTGAAAGTATCCAGAGAACCGGCCTCCACTGCCCTCTGGGGCTGAGAATTCCACAGACTCACAACTCTCTGTGTGAAAAAGTGTTTCCTCAACTCCGTTCTAAATGGCTTACCCCTTATTCTTAAACAGTGGCCCCTGGTTCTGGACTCCCCCAACATCGACATCCTGCCTCCAGCGTGTCCAAACCCTTAATAATCTTATATGTTTCAATAAGATCCCCTCTCATCCTAAACTCCAGAGTGTACAAGCCCAGCCGCTCCATTCTCTGTTAGATTCACTAGTATAATCCCATTGCAATGTGCTTCGAATATGTGGCGCGGCACGATGGCACAGCGGTAGAGTTGCTGCCTTACAGCAAATGCAGCGCCGGAGACCCGGGTTCGATCCCGACTACGGGTGCTGTCTGTAGGGAGTTTGTCCCCATGATCGCGTTGTTTTTCTCCGAGATCTTCGGTCTCCTCCCACACTCCAAAGACGTACAGGTTTGCAGGTTAATTGGCTTGGTGTACGTATAAATTGTCCCTAGTATGTGTAGGATAGTGTTAGTGTGCGGGGATCGCTGGTCGGCGCGGACCTGGTGCTTTTGTGTTGTATCTCTAAACTAAACTATAGTTACAGTTGCATTCAGAACGTATTCAGACCCCTTCACTTTTCCACATTTTGTTATTTTGCAGCCTTATTTTAAAATGGATTAAATATTTTTATTTTATCATCAGTCTACACACAATATCCCAGAATGAAGAAGAGAAAACAGGTGTTTAGAAATTTTTGTAAAGTATTTGAAAAGAAATAACTGAAATATCACATTTACACAAGTATTTAGACCCTTTGCCAAAATTGAGCTTAGGTTCATCCTGTTTCCATTGATTGTCCTTGAGATGTTTCTACAACTTGATTGGAGTCCACCAGTGGTAAATTAAATTGATTGGACATGATTTGGAAAGGCACACACCTGTCTAGCAACGAAAGCTTTTCACTGTACCTCGGTACACGTGACAATAAACTGAACTGTAATAAACTAAACTGAGCTACAGGGAGAGGTTGGGAAGGCTAAGACTTTATTCCTTCGAGCGCAAGAGGATGAAGGGTGATCTTATAGAGATGTATGAAATCATGAGGAGATTAGTTAAGGGCCTGTCCCACGTGCATGCGATTGCGTGTGTTTGGCGCGACCAAACGGAAGTGGAGTTCGCGCTAAGTACGCGCTGAGTTCGCGCGTGACGTCATTTGCGTCATGCTTACCAATCAGCTGGGCAGGAAGTGGGCTGACTGAATTTGGGCGTCGCACAGCGTCGGGTAGTGACATCATCACGCAACGCCACGCCGGGTGGTGACGTCATCGCGCAACGCCACTTGCGAGGCGTACGCCGTCAAGACGCTGCGTACGACCGCAATGCGCCTGCGTGATGACAGGCCGTTGGCGCGCGAAGATTTCGGCCACTGTCAGAGTTTTGGAGCCCCGCACGATGTTGGGACCATCCCCGCACAACTCCGCGCTTCTAAACTCAGCGGGTGAAAGCCCTGTCCCACTGTACAAGTTCATTCCAAGAGCTCTCCCGGGTTTAAAAAAAAATCAAACTCGGGGTAAGCACGGAGAATGAACGTAGCGGGTACGTCGGAGCTCGGGGACGTCTCTTAGCGGCTCGTAACGCTAACGGCAGGTACTCGGGAAGACTGGCTAACGGCAGGTAAGCACGGGAAGACTCGTGAAGATTTTTCAACATGGTGAAAAATGTCCACGAGAGCCCCGATGTACCGACGAGCGGCCACTATCGTAAATCTCCGAGTTGGAATCAGGGCAAACTCAGGAGAGCTCTTGGAATGAACTCGTACTGTGGGACAGGGCCATGAGGCAGCATCGATGGAGCGAAGGAAATAGGCGACGTGCTGCCTCACCCGCTGAGTTTCTCCAGCATTTTTGTCTACCTCTGACTCTTGACTCTGACACTTAGATATGATTGTGCTTGTGAATGGTAGGATTTTACTGAGTTGTAAGCTGCTCACTGAACTCCAGGAGTTGTTTACGAGGCTCCGAGTCAAGTCAAGAGACAATAAAACTCCCTTGACTTGACTTGGCTTGACTTGAAGTGGCTCTAATGAAGACGTTTCCAGGAGCTTACAGTTGGAGACACGCCAGGCAGGAGACAGATGAGTGATGATTTGTGATCAGAGTCAACATAGAAAGAGAGAAACATAGAAAATAGGCGCAGCTGTCAGCATCGCCATTCAATGTGATCATGGCTGATCATCCAAAATCAGAACCCCTTTCCTGCTTTCTCCCCATATCCCTTGATTCCTTTAACCCTAAGAGCTAAACCTAACTCTCTCTTGAAAACATCCAGTGAATTTGCCTTCACTGCTTTCCAATAGACAATAGACAATAGGTGCAGGAGTAGGCTATTCGGCCCCTCGAGCCAGCACCGTCATTCACTGTGATCATGGCTGATCATCCACACTTAGTACCAGCCTCAACGACCTCCTTTGGCAAGAGGGCAACAAGGGCAGAGTCCCTCTGGTCCTCACCTTTCACCCCACCAGCCGGC